>NC_039268.1:2465555-2765555 GCF_003368295.1 Carassius auratus
GTGCTTTTAGGCGACTCATGAAGGACCAGACAACACCACAGAAATAGTCTCAGTCTCAAGATGAGTCACATGCGAGAGCGTTTTCGTCGTGTTCATTTCCAACTGCTGGTGGAGGAATTTTTCTGCTTTTAAAGGGCATCCTTTACACTGACCTCTTCTGCACAAACACTTCCTTCCTTTGTGCTTCACGCTAATAGAGCGGCTTCTCAGGTGCATTGCAACATAGCAAAAGCACACACACATACACACACACAGATACCCAAAAAAAAAAAAAAAACCACCAACTAGAAAAACAACAACAAAAAAAACTACTGAAGCAATTTATACTACAGACAAAACAGAGCATCTAAAAACCTGTTACAGACGCACGTAAACATAAGCAATAATGTGCTAGACACAAACAAACACGCAGCCCCTCATTTCAGCAACAGCTTCATAGCTCATAGCCAGAAGGAGCAGGACAATCTGCTCGTGATTCAAGCAGACGAACATAATGAAACTTGATAAGCATTTCCTGAAGGAAACAGCAGTATTTGGAAGGCAGCAAACGTGTTCTGGTTTAAGGTGAGTGTATGTGTTAGTCTTTGATTCAGAGTGAATGAAATGCCGCATCAGAGACTCTTTATTGCTGTCATGTCACGCAGCACAGACACATCCAGGATCTGACCAGCAGCACATGAAAACAACACATGCAACAATAAAGAGTTACATACATGCAGCAAACAACAGTCAGTGTGCATATGGATATAGTGCAATATCCTTATATTTATTTGTTACCCCTCCATCCTAGTATATCCCTGCATCTTATCTTATTCAATCCTATTCCATTATCATTTATAGCACAATTGTTTATACACTTAATTATTTGCCTATTTTTTTTTTTTTGTCTGTGTGTTGTTGTCTCTGTGTACTGGAAGCCTATGTCACTAAAAACAAATTCCTTGTATGCGCAAGCATGCTTGGCATTAAAGCTCTTTCTGATTCTATAGCAATGACATCATCACAGTTGGATACATTTGAAATACTGAAGATTCTATGAATGCAAGTCAATGGGAAATTTCCAAAGTATACCTCCCCCCCAAAAAAACGCATAAATCTTGCAAAAATATCTACACACACACACACACACAAACACATACATACATACATACATACATACATACATACATATATATATATATATATATATTTATACACACTAACCACACATACACACACACACACACACACACGCACACATATATATGTGGGCATGTTTTTGTGTCATATCAGGACACAACTCTGTATAATGACATGGGTATGACACAGGTATTACAAGGAGAGGGTGACTTATGAGACATAACCCATGTCCCCATTTTTCAAAACCCTTATAAATCATACAGAATGAGTTTTTTTGAGAAAGTAAAAGTGCACAAAGTTTCCTGTGAGGGTTAGGGTTCGGTGTAGGGTTAGTGAATGGCGATAGAATATACAGATTCTACAGTATAAAAACCATTACGCCTATGGGATGTCCCCACTTTTCACAAAAACAAACATGTGTGTGTGTGTGTGTGTGTGTGACCCTGGACCACAAAACCAGTTTTAAGTAAAACATTTTAGATTTATAAATCATCTGAATAAATTGGCTTTCCATTGATGTATGGTTTGTTAGGATCAGACAATATTTGGCCGAGATATAACTTTTGGAAAATCTGGAATCTGAGCGAGCAAAAAAAAAAAATTACTGAGAAAATCGCCTTTGAAGTTGTCCAAATGAATTCTAAGCAATGCATATTAAAAAGTTTTGATATATTTACAGCAGTAAATTTACAAAATATCTTCATTGAACATGATATTTATTAATATGCTGATGACTGTTGGCATAAAATTTGTATAAATTTGATATACATGTACATAATGTTTTTTTTTTTTTTTGGCTATTGCTAAAAATATACCCCAGCGAAATAAGACCAGTGTATACAATGGCCTTAATAAAAGTGACCTTAATCAGCCGACGTTCAGCCAATTTGTTATTTATTTATTTATTTATTTATTTATATATATATATATATATATATATATATATATATATATATATATATATATATATATATATATATATATATATATATATATATATATATATATATATATATATATATTACAGAAATCAAATTAACATTATGTATGTATCCTGTCAATACTTTATTCACTTTTTTTATTAATACACTCCAAACAGGTAAAAAATTACTGTACTATTTTAATTTATTTTTATTTTATATTGCATTTTTGTGAATAATCTATGTTTTTAATATGTATTAAATATGTTGAATAAATATAAGCATTAATATTATTAATATTGTGTAATAAAGTTAATATTTAGGTTATAATGCTACTATAGTGATAATTATTTGTAAAATTTCCGCTACAAAAACAAATCTATATCTGTCTGATGTAAATCCAGTTCATCACTCATACTTGCACAACCAACACTGAAATTACAGCCAAAAGAAAAGCTTTAAATAGACACCATTAAATAGTTCAAACAGAATCAAATCCAGTAGTTTAATACTGAGTGTTGAACAAACCCTTGCCAGAATGTCTGAGGAATATCAACATTGTTCTGCTTTGCAAGTGAAATGAGAGAAAGAGGAAAGATAAAAGTGAAGTTTCCTGATGTTCATAATGAGCTGCCGCTGTCATTCTTACTCTCTCTCTCTGTGTGTGTGTCGAAGACTAAATGCAAACTTCTGATCATACCCTCCCCTCGTCACTGGAGGAAGTGTGCATGCTCAAAACATGACACCGACACAAACACAGACGCACGCTTACCTTACTCTCTAAATGAAGACATATCACCACACTTCAGCTGTTCATATAAACCTAATTCTCACTCCAGACTCCCTCAAAGAAACTTTCTGCATGCTAGGACTAAAAAATGATCATGCAATTTATTCATAAATAATTAGATAACCTGCCCAAAGGTAGATTTTGCCACATTTAACTCACCTCTGGGGACCATTTTGTCCCCAAACTACAACAAACACAAATCTAGCTCTTGAAAGACGACATGTCTCAAACTCCAAATCCCCAAATGCACTTAGTTCCCGCACGATTCCCACACGGATCACACCAATGTCAGTCCAGCAGCAACCAGTCCATCCCACCTATGCTTTCAGGTCATTTGACTTCTCTGACAAACAAGAACCTTTAAGACGATCCCCATCTGCACAAACACACTCAAACGCTGCATGCTGCCATCCTGAAAGCAGACTCACTTGTTAAGAGTAGCGCTCGCTCTCGGAGGTCCACAGAGGAAGTGTCCAAGCAGAGCTGTCACAGGGCTGCCGCACGAGACCGCATCTCCTCCAAAGGATACATTAGCATCCTCCTTCCCATCTGCGCATAGCAGCCGGGTGAGCAAACACACGCGCATGCAGCGAGCACACAGAGTGGTGACACGACCCGACTGAACGACTGAATAAACCACTGCAGATCTGAGCCCACGCCAGAGACACTGAGAGAGAGAGAGAGAGAGAGAAAGGGGAGGGAGCAAGACTGGGGAGGCGTGTAATACTCAGAGATTAAGGAAGGACCAGAAAAGAGAGAGAGAGAGAGACTGCAAAAGTAGGAGAGACGGAAAAGAGAAACAGACACACCTCACAAGGGTTAAACAGTGACGGGGTCAGTGACTCAACAGCTATTGAATTAACACACAGAGACAGACGCTGATTGTGTGTGTGTGTTTATGGTCCATATAGTCTGATATTTGCGTGTGCTTGCTCTGCAGCTGGAGGAATTATAGTTATACTGGCTTACAGCTAATCCTAAACATGCATCAGAGCCACGTTTTCTGAGAAAAAGGAGGCCACGGCTCTTCAAAAATGTATACAGAATAATAAAATAATTGACATTTGAATTAAAGAAACATTATGAAACATTAGGTTAGATGCCATATAAGGCTTATTTTATCTAGTAAGCATGTCTATGACAACAGTTTCTGCAGAGCTGGGCCAAAATTTTCAGTGTTCGCAGATCCAGAAGTCGTCATACTTTGGTAAACTTATACCTCGTGAATGGAAACTAATTTTCCCATTTGCTTCAAAAGTAAATATCTCTGAAGAGAAAAAGATGTCATATTTGCTGTGTTAGTAGAAACAGCACACAGCACTAGGGCTGGGCGATATACATAATTAACTAGTATAAACTTGTCAACTGGCAGAGATTGTGGACTACTGTCTCTATCCAGGTTACACGCTCGTGTGATATTGCTGTGCTATGTAGTCACAAAACATATCGCTTTCCAACTTTTTAAGCACACAAAATACACACATAATGCCCATCTTTCCGAGTATCTTCATAAACACAGCTATTTAGGTGTTAAGTGAAAAGCAAACAGCTGAAAAAGACAACACATGTGTAACAGTAATTGGATCTGAGCAACTCTTAAAGTGACAGCAGTCTATAAATGTTTTTGTACATTTGATTTATTATACAAATGTAGCATTTATTATTTATTTGTTCTACTGTATTTTTTGTCCTTGTTATTAGCTTTTTATTCTTATTTAACGGCCGACTGTCTAAGTTTTTTTTTTAGGCTAATATAAATACAAATATTAATATATTATATATATTATATTAACTATATATGCTAAATACAGTATTTAAAGCAAAAACAACTATATCATGATTTATATTGTTACCGTGAAATAAAAACATTGTGATATAAGATTTTGATCATATCACCCATCCCCACACAACAGCATTAACCATTTTCTGTAATTTAATAAAAGGTAATATAACACAAAGTGTAATACTTATAGGTATTACAGTATAACACAAAACGTATTTAAAGTAATTTTTATAAATTTATATTACATTTTTTAATTGATATATTTACTGTAGGTGCATTTCATAGACTGTAAAAAAACAGGGACGTAGTGTCCGTGACGGCAACCATAGACTCCTCAATAGTAGTTTTGAAGCGCAAAGTGTGCAGAGCAAGCCGTCGCCATCTTGGCAGCGCATCACCGCGCGACTCTCCCAGATAATCGAAAATGGGCCAAAAGGCGGGAGCTGATTGCTGAAGCCACGCCCACCTAGCGCGACGGCATTGTCAGCAGCGGCAATCCACTTGTCACTCAAGTGGCCACGCCCTTAATTATGCAGAACTTTAAGTCTTAATATAATTTAAACGGATGAGTTTTAAAAATATTCACCCCCCTCACAGTTGTCATGAAGGGCAAAATTAGCAATATAGACCAAAATCATTTTTTGAACCAGGCTGTAAACATGTTTTTTTCTGCTGTAAAGTTGGGCATTTTAACATGGGGAGTCTATGGGACTGACTCCCTTTTGCAGCCAGCTTCAAGCGGCCAGTCGATGAATTGCAGTTTTAGTCACTTCCTTATTGGCTTCACGAGAGAGAGCGCGAGGTTGCCGCTTGGTGCATTTAAAATGCATTTAAGTAACCGAAAAAATTAAGTGTGGAATGTTGAGGGGGAGGGGCTATCAGACTATGTATGACAAAATAACCATATATAATTCATACACTACATGGTTGCATACATAGTGCATAAGTACATACAGTACAAATGCGTAGTGAGTCATTTGGGATGCAGCTAATGTTAATAACTCTGGAAACGCATCATCACAGTCTTTAAAATAGTGATTTATGTGTTTTCTACATTGCATATTTTATTTAAAATACGCCTGAATTGCAACTAATAAATGATTATTAATGCTACTGGGGTGAAAGTAGTGGAAAAATACTATGGCCAGTGAATCGTCTATGTGTCAGAGTAATGGGAATGGATGGACTAATTACAGAGTAAACAACTTAACCACCCAGACATCACCAGTTTTTGGTTGAATCATGATGACCTTGAGATGACAATGTCGATGTGAGCTGGTTTTTCAGCTGTGTTAAATTAAAGTTGCACTTCCTTTTTATGACAGCTGCAGTTCTTACAGATAATTTGATGACTAATGGTCTGAAAAAAAGGTGGATATTAACCATAATTGAACAACAGTTTGCAGTAACTGCTAAAAGCTACACAAACTACATTACTATAGTTGTATTTGATGCAAAAACAGTTTAAAACACAAAACAGATGATACTTAACAGACTGATCACATCTTCTGGTGTCATCAGTCACAAAAATACCACATGCACAGGCATTTCGTTTTAGCCTGTTTCTTCACACTGAGGTTTCACGCCAACTCAATTCGCTCGGCCTATACATAAACCTGTTGCAATGATGCACAAGCAACAAACATACAATTACAAACCAAACACTAATCAACTTCATTAAAAAATAGAAAAATGTATTGATGAATTCCACTGGACAAATAAGAAGCCAATGAATGTCAACTGAATTGTAAGACCAAAAAGACAAAACTGTATGTTAAAGCAATCCAAATGGTGACTGGCCGATTCATATGTCAATCAAATTGTGCCCTCCATTCTAAGTGGGCGGGACTTAACCAGAATAAGCTGCTTATTCAGTCTGATGATCAAAGGTCTGGCTGCATAACATTGTTAAATAACCTCTAACACCACTGGAACTGAATGATGACAAATGGTCACAGGGATGAACACATGATTAAATAATAGCTTCTCTCTATCACTTAAGTTTCTTGCTATTGACAGTCACTTCAACAGCGCAAAACCTCTGAGACTACAGATCCAGATAACTGAGAGCTACAGTTCATACATCGCTAGGCTAGAATTTCAATATCTCAGGCATGCTTGTTTCGTCTTGTTCATCTGGTCAGTTTCAGACCTGCCTAAGTGCTTTTCCTTTACCGTAAACAACCTTCAAACCAAAGCAACTTCTAAAACACACACACACACACACACAAAGTCATGAGGGCAAAACACAGGTCATACTACACTTGTATCTGTTAAGACGCTGTAAGCGCATGAACATCTGTTTACGAGCAAAACATCCTGAGGTGAATATGAGCGACTGAGACTGAACTTCCTCTAACAACCTGATGTAATTCCCTGCTGAACATGACACATGGACAGAAGCAGTCATGAGATTTCAAACTCGGTCTAACGAAGGCCAGGGCTGTCTAGACTAATGTTTACTTACATCAACAGTGCTTTGAAAAAAAGAATAATGCATATTTTGCATGACGAAAACAAGAATTCTTCTTTTGCATCATGACATTTGTTTTTTTTCTACGGGATCATGTGAGAATACACACTTTCTCTTGAATATATACATGCATTTACTTAACAGAAAATTATATGTAAATCTACAGCTTAATAAAATCTCAACAGAGAAGCACAGCTTGAACACACTTTCCACTGAGCAATATGTGTGATTCATCAGAAGTACTAAAGCACAAACACATGGAAGAGTGACCTACCAGCTTGAACGACAAACACTATAATGCTTCTTCACTTGCATGAACAGCGGCAGGCCTTTGAATCAAATCATCACACAGCAGATCAATCCACAACTGAACTTACTATGGTTAGCAACTCTTAACAGACTGGAAAATCAGCAGTGTAAAGTCATTCCACAACAGGCCCATGCTTGCCCAAAACCTTCACATGAACAGTACAGGCCAGTCTGCAGACTTTTGATCATCAAACTGAATAAGTAGCTTATACTCATTAAGACCCACCCACTTAGATTTGGAAATTACTGAATTGCAATTCAGTGGAATCTTATTAGTCATACACAATACAAATTATTGTTCCAGCCACCAAAGACAGATTTGCAAACAACCCACAAATACTGAACACATTTACTAGACGAAATTACTTGCAACATGGGCACTATTTTTTCTAATACATTAAAAGCTTTGCGCCCATCAAATTGAAAAAAGGTTAGAGAAAAACGTACTGTTTCATGGTACAACAGTGTTGGGTTACTTTTGACAGTAACTAATACTGTAACGCATTACTTTTTAAATAAATTAACACCGTTACCACATGGTGCATTGTCCGTTACTTTTAATTAATTTTGGCTGAAGTGTAGCCTACAGCCTAACCTGTTTGCAGCAGTGACGCATTGTTGGATTGGTGGATGCCAACCATTGTAAACATGAAGACGCACTGTGGGCGTGTTTCCGTTTATTCAAGTATGTGCGGCAGTCTTGGCAAGTCAAGGAGAGAGCAACATGAGTTTCTCAAAGTGGAAATATGCTCATTATTTTACTTTAGTTGAGCATAAAGACAAAAACATTTAAGTCAAATGTGAGCTGTTTCTATTGTTGATAGTTTTCATACTTAAGCTGTGAAAATAACATTTTTAAGGGCTCAACACAACAGCTTTTATGATGCAGAAGCCACTTTAGTTTTTGATTCTGAATATATTATTCAGGTGTTTTGTTATTTATTTCAGAAATCCTTGTGATATACAATATTCAGTTTGTGCTGGCCTGACTTAATCAAAATAGTGTTTAAAAATTACTTTGTTTAAGTCAGTTTTGTGTTCGTGTAGGCCATAACGCATAAAAGGGCATTAATGGGAACATTAAAGAACGTTTAAATTAAAAAGTAAATAAAAAGTTACTTTTAACAGTAATGCATTACTTTTGGTGTAAGTAATCAACAAAGTAATTGAGTTACTTTTTGAATGAAGTAACTAGTAACTGTAGCTAGTTACTATTTCTTAGTAACTAGCACAACACTGAACCGTAATACCCACTCTCTCAAGAAAGAAACTCATAGTCTTGAGCACAAATGGAGAAAACAGTATGTCCAGCTAAAAACTGCCAGGGCCGAGCATATCCACACATTTATTGAAAATAACCAAAACAATCCAAGGTTTTTATTTAGCACAGTGGCTAAATTAACAAATAACCAGACGCCACCCGATTAAAATATTCCCTCAACGTTTAATAGTTATGACTTTATGAATTTCTTCACTGATAAAATAGATAACATCAGAAATATAATAACAAATTTAGATTCTACATCGTCTAACACTTCAGTTTCATCCATCGCACCCAAAGATAAACTGCAGTGCTTTACAAATATAGGACAGGAAGAGATAAAAAAAAACTTATCACTGCATCTAAACCAACAACATGTTTATTAGATCCTGTACCCACTAAAATACTGAAAGAGTTGTTACCTGTAGCCGAAGAACTGCTTCTTAATATCATTAACTCGTCGTTATCTTTAGGTCACGTCCCAAAACCATTCAAGCTGGTGGTTATTAAGCCTCTTATTAAGAAACCACAACTAGATCCTAGTGAACTGGCAAATTATAGGCCTATTTCAAATCTTCCATTTATGTCTAAAATTTTAGAAAAAGTTGTGTCTGCTCAATTGTGCTCCTTTCTGCAAAATATTATCTGTAAAATATTTTTATATTATCTGTATGAAGAATTTCAGGTTTCAGGCCCCACCACAGCACAGAAACTGCACTTGTTAAAATTACAAATGACTTGCTTCTTGCATCAGATCAAGGCTGCATCTCACTGCCAGTCTTACTTGATCTTAGTGCTGCGTTCGACACCACAGATCATGACATACTCATAGATCGATTACAAAACTATACAGGTATTCAAGGGCAGGCTCTAAGATGGTTTAGATCCTACCGCTCCGATCACTACCATTTAGTTTATTTAAATGGGGAGTCATTTCATTAATCATCAGTAAAATATGGAGTGCCACAAGGATCTGTCCTAGGTCCTCTGCTATTTTCAATATACGTACATGTTTCCCCTTGGTAATATTATTAGAAAATACGGGATTAGTTATGCTGATGATACTCGGCTAGATATCTCAACGAGACCAGATGAAACTTCTAAATTATCTAAGCTAACAGAGTGTGTTAAAAATGTAAAAGATTGGATGACCAATAATTTTTTAATAAGACAGAGATATTACTTATTGGACCAAAAAACAGTACACAGAATCTCATAGATTACAGTTTGCAACTAGATGGATGTACTGTTACTTCCTCTACAGTCAAAAATCTGGGTGTTATATTAGACAGCAACTTGTCTTTTGAAATATTTCCCATGTTACAAAAACAGCATTCTTCTACCTTTGAAACATTGCCAAGCTACGAAACAGTATCTCTTTCTGATGCAGAAAAGCTAGTTCATGCATTCATGACCTCTAGACTGGACTATTGTAATGCACTTCTAGGTGGTTCCCTGCTTCGTCAATAAACAAGCTACAGGTAGTCCAAAATGCAGCAGCTAGAGTTCTTACCAGGTCAAGAAAATATGATCATATTACCCCAATTTCACAGTCTCTGCACTGGCTACCTATTAACTTCCGTATCAGTTACAAAATATTATTACTTAATGCCCTAAATGGTTTAGCTCCTGCCTACCTAACTAGCCTTCTACCACGCTACAATCCATCTCTCGCTCCCTAAGGACACAAAACGCTGGACTTTGTTTTGGTAGTTCCTAGGATAGCAAAGTCCACTAAAGGAGGTAGAGCTTTTTCGAATTTGGCTCCCAAACTCTGGAATAGCCTTCCTGATAATGTTCGGGGTTCAGACACACTTTCTCTGTTTAAATCTAGATTACTAACATCTCTTTCGCCAAGCATTCGAATAATGCATCTCATCATTTGTGACTGCAGTTGTATCTGATCAAGTGCACATTATTATTCTTTAGCTTAGGTTAAACTAATTTTTTTAACTGGGTTGGAATACCAGCTACGCTAATTATGTCTCTATTTGTTTCTCTGTTTTGATGTAACTAGGATTTACACAAGCTCCACTCTGGATAAAGAACACCTGAGAAGAGATGATGCTGACCCCTTAGAGGACCTCAGATGATGCTAACCCTGAATCAACAAGCAGAACTAACAATTATTGCTACAAGTGTGACTGCATCATATAAAAATTGCTGTTAAGGGTGTTCATCATCTGGTTGACTACGTCTTTTTTTTTTCAGAAAATTTCTTCTTATGCACATAAACTGACAGTCACCACTGATAAGCTACTACTAAATATTGTAGAAATTGTATTTTCTGTAAAGCTGTTTTGCAATGATTTGTATAGTAAAAAGCGGTATACAAATAAACTTGAATTGAATAAAAAATATATACATTTCAAAACTACTTCTGATTAAGCATGTTACTAAATTAAATTATGTCCAAATTTAAAACACATTTCATCAAAATACAGATTTTTGTCACTTTATAAAAGGAAATATTGACAAATATTTATCTCACTCTATCTTTATATATATATATATATATATATATATAAATAAATACAATATAAAAATATTTTAACTGTAAATACACAGTGAAAATTTACATTTCCACCATTGTGCATAAAAGTTACATAATGTACACATTTAGTTCACAAAATTAAGATAATAAACATTATTTAAATAAATGCAAATATAATTTTGCATTTGGTATCCTCTACTGAAATTATGATCACAACATGTTTATAAGCATTGCACACTGAAAACAATGAGTGTTATACGCTATAAAACAAAGCAAAATGTGTATCAAGTTCAAGACATTGATACTTGCATATAGAACAGCCACCTGTCTACTTCCGCTCACTATTACGAATCTTGCGTGACAATTTTCAAGAAAAAAACTGCTAAATTAATAAATGTAAATGTACAGCAATACAACTCCACATCCTGTTTAGTAATGTAAGTAAAATGCAATGCATACTGATTTGAAAATTTAATCAGAGTATGTAAAATGTCTGAAATTGTAATTTCAATCAACCTGGATGGAATTTAAAATGCATTTTCAATTCAAATCTGAAGCACACACAAACCTCCTTACAGTACCTCATCATTCATTTTCACTGTGCACAAACAAAAGGCCAAAGCGAGGCTCACTGTCCATCCAGAGGAGATCAGTGAGAGATGATGTTCAATCAGCAGGTCATTATCACAAACAAACTCCCACGGGGGGATCCGGATCAATCGCAGGCCACCCTAATGGGCTTCATTTTGCCAGAATATCCACCTGACTGTACATTACCCAGCTTATTAGACTTCTCTTCACCAAATAAATAAATAAATAAATAGACGTGAAATATTGATTTGAACTGAAACTATTCCATTATGCAAGAAGAAAGAGACCACAAAGTGATACGAGAGACAGGAAACTAGCACTTCTATGTCAAAAATCTGTCAGTTAGGCAGTTTAACATGGTTTAAAAAAACATTTCAGACTTGAGAATCACAGAGAAATGAGTAATAAGATGTCGATATCTGAATGTGCCTGGTTTACCTCACCACTCGGCTGTAAATCCTGCTAATCCCAGACTGCGGCTCATGGGACGACAGCTAATCAAATTGAACTCTGAGTCACCTCAGGCCTCAGGAGGTGTGGAGGGCCAGTCCAAGAGCTTCTCTCCACGGGACTCAAACACAAGTTTTAATTCAACAGGGGGAGTAAACATGGACAAAACTATTGTTAGTGCATGCACAGTACATGTTTCACTGAAACAGAAATGATACGGTAAGAATTAGCATAAAAGTGCTTCTTTTTTAAATTAAACAGTGGTTTATTGAACAAATTGTTGCTCTGTCTTTAAATTATACTGTAATTTCCCTTCTTAAGGAAAACAAATCTACCTCAGCTAATGCTTTTGTAACCATAAGAAGCTCTATTACTTGCACATTACTGTCATACTGGTTACAATTAAAAACTAATGCTTATGAAATCAAGTGGATTTTGCATAATAGATGCCCTTTAACATCGAAACCTCTGTCAAGTCTCAACAAGAACTTTTATATGAAATGGAGTCAAACTGATAAACATGCTAAGATCCAGACAGATCTGTTTTTTTTAAGACAAAATGAGGGTACCCGCCTTTTGTAATTATCTACCAATCAGTGCATTCGTTCTCTTGTTGCCAGGCAGAACTGCTTGAACGGCCAATCACAATAAAAGGGGACTTAACACTCACAGTTTCACCCAATCTCATGTTAATCTTGAGTACTTTATAACATATTACTGCATCCTTCATATCTCCAAAAACTATTTTTGTTTTATCATATTTATAAAATAAAGATACAGCTTGACCAAAGTGGAGCTTCTGGAGGCTTTGGGATTTTGATTTGACAACACTCAAAATCTTACATTTACTCATTTTGTAGGTAAGCAAGTTACAGAGACTTAGGTTTTTGATTTATTGGCCTAATAAGTAAAATTGTAAATAATGTTTAGTCAAGATTACTTAATTATTTAAGTACTCACGTTACCTTTTACTTTAAAATCTAATTATAAAATGTCCATTCTATTCTGTCTAATATCAATAGACATAATATGTTCATTCATGTTTATTTTGTGTTAAACTAGTAGTAAAGAGGAAGGGATGAACGCACTCCATGCTGCCAGGCAAGCAGCATTCATTACATTTCCTGACAAAATGGACATAATTTGAAAGATGAGACTCATCGAAAGCAACTAAATATAAACCTAGAAGTTTTAAATTAAGGTTTCATACATGCAGTGATAAAAACAACACTGTATTTGTTAAGCACACATGCATACCTAACTGAAATACCTGTACCAAAAATAATTTATAAGAGTGAGGGGAAAATCTGCTATATTATATAGTGCAGAAGGAATAATCATCAGAGGTCAGAGTTTACAGGTTCTTCTCTCACTCACTCACTCACTCCCTGACAGAAACTGTTTGTTTCGCAAGCGCACCTCTGCCCGCTCCTCGTCTTCCTGTCTCTTTGAAGCACGCAGGTGGGTGGCTTGCAGATAAAAATGACAATGACACAAAGATCCACAGGCTTGATCATCTCAGAGCGATCACAAACAGCACAGAGTTAAGTTTAGCAAAACTACACGCGATAAGAAGTCATATTTGGAAGACCAACATCAACAGACTGTCCTCTAGGCTGGCTGTGATACGCTTTACTCTGAAGACTTTCAGCACAAGGTCATTTCACAGTCACTCAAACAGATGCAGTCACGCACTTGAATGAGTGCACATCGAATAACCTGCAGTCAATCGCTCTTGATGCTGGTCAGGAACTGGCACACACACACACACGCCTCTGGGCGACACCATCATCTACATCTCTCTGACAAGCAGGAAGTCCAATTAGGGAAGTGGTTTGAGTCTGCGGCTCTGTTATAAAACCCAATGAGCCACCTACATAGGTAACATGAGTGTAAAAGAACCTGACAACTTTCTTCATATGCAGCAAGAAACAGATACACTCCTCAAATGAAGCACGCTGGAGATTTGACTTACAACTGATCCAGAATTTGGCATTAACATGCCGATAAGCTTGTGATGCAATACTCTTAACCATAGAAATACAAAGCTACTGGGTAAAATAGTAAAAAAAATTATGCATAACACTTTGTAATAGATTCATTTTTGTAATGCATTTTATGCATATTTACAAATCAGCATTACTTACTGTGTCTGCATGCTTCAGCCCCCACCCCCCAAAAAACAAGCTTGTTAAAAAATACTGCCTACCTTTTGAGGCTTTTCTTTGTGCACATCATAATTTAAAACACTGTCTACAGAAGCACTAGACCTTACACCCACAGCTAGTCTTAGATTTAACTACAGAGATCCCAGATGCATGTCACAGGCATTCATGGATGTGTTACTGTACCTCAGACTTTGATTCAGAAACTACTTCTGTCTGAAAAATGCTTATGGTAACACGTGACAAAGAAAGAAAGAAATGTAAAATGTTGTCAGCAGAGGCATATGCCAGGCATCAAATCTTGGTAGATATTATTAGCATTGTGGCATATGGTCAAAACAGTGGTTTTGACACCTGGCGTGTTCGCTTTAAAACTTTCCTGGAGATAATTAGTAATAATTGCATGTGTGATGCATTTTATTCAGATTATATTGATTGATTTACTGATTTATGATCAGATTTATAAATGATTTAAGAAAAATTCTTGACTTTGATATTCAATAGAGCTTAGCAATTCACTTGTAAGGTCCATATGCAAATATCTGCACCAGTGCAAGGACATGAATGGAGAAAGAAAGAAAAACCTTTGTAAAACACAACACAACACAAAATAAAACAGAAAATAAAAATAAAAATGTATGTATACAGACCTATTTTATAGCCAATTTATGATATCACATCATCATATTACAATATTAAATTATTAGAAATTATTTAAGATAATCTCCTGACTTTGATATTAATCAATAAATAAACTACATGTGACAAATGACATATGCAATTATACATACATACATACATACTGTGCATACATATATATATATATATATATATATATATATTATTATTTTTTTTGCTTTAAACTCTTCAAATATGTTTTTCTAGGATCAATGCCAGTAACCCGTCAGACCCTGTTCTTTCTCATTCTGTGCCCTCAGCCGGCCAATCAGATCAGAGCTTGTGATTTCAGAAAGGGTTGGCATCAGGTGCTCCTTGAACATTGAACATTGGCTGAAGCTGGGTTTTTTAAAGCTGTGTGAGCGGTGGAATATCCCCTACTTTAAAAGAAAGGTTTCATGAGCCGACTTCCATGGATATTAAAGTAACAGTAAGCCGGTTATCCATTGAGAGATTAGAGTTAGCCAAGCACTGAACTCACCCTTGACCCGCTAATACAAGCAGGTGAGAGAATATGAATCTGTGATCAGCAGGAGGGAGAAGAGAGACCACCCTAATTACATTTCTAAATGAGAAATGCATTACAAAATTGATCTGGACAAATCCCATCTTGTGGATGCTGGAATGGGATTATGAATGGAAAGGAGGGGCCTTTGAGACGACTGGAGCGCTTTACAGAGCCAATGAAGAATGAGCTTCTACAAAGAGACGTGATGTTTAACTAAAGCACTGCACCTCCAGAAGAGTCCATCAATACCTGAGAGAAACGCTCACGGTGGATGAGTATCACCCTAAAACAGCAGAGCTTCACTTCAGGAGCCAGACTGTGAGTACACTGGACGTCAGGTGGAGACTAATACAGCACCAGCTCTCACCTATACAACAGAAACGTTTGAAATTCATCTCTAACATTCAGAAAGTTAAAACACACAAAAAGTGTTTATATTATATTATATTATATTATATTATATTATCAATTTAATTTAATTTAATTTAAATGTAATTTTTGCATTTTATTTTTGTATTTAATTTTAATTGTATTTTATAAATTTTTCCTGATGATTGCAGAATGGTAGTTAATGGTAGAATGTATTTTGGTTAAACCACTATTACAATATTTCTTTTATTATTTAAAACGAGAAAAACTGCCCAAAATCAGCCCATCTGTGCATATTTGTGAAATATTATGATTAAAAAAACAGTAATAATATCAAAAGAAAGTGATTTATTTCATGTTTATTTTCAAGTTACACTGTGCAAAAAAATAATAATAAATAAATAAATAAATAAATAAATAAATAAATAAATAAATTATATATATATATATATATATATATATATATATATATATATATATATATATATATATATATATGTATATGTGTGTGTGTGTGTGTGTGTGTGTGTATAACTGAAAGTATAGATATATAATAAAAAAAACTGTATCAATGTTTAAAACATAAAAATACATTATATGTCGAAAATCATTTCCCCTTACCTTTAAATTTTCAAATCTAAATTTGCTAAATACCAGAAGAATAAATTGGCTTAATTCATAATGCTGATCACTATTTCAACATACTGTAGTGTTTTATTATATTTATATTATTTATATAAAACAGCCACGAATCAAACTATATGTGACTTTTTTATGATAAAAAATCAAATCATTTTTTTTAGGGTTGCATTCTGTGGATGTTTTAATGAAATTCCCTTCAGCACCAATATTTGCTAAGTGCAAGAAGAATGAATTGTCTTACTGCATAAAGGCAGATTATTAACAGACTTGTTCTTGAGTAGTTCCCCAGTGCCACAAGCGTGTCTTCTTACCCACGAGTCTGGTCATGGCGCCTCAGCACTTTCACAACTGACAGACTTCACACGACGCTAAACCAGCAGATGCCACAGAGCCTCCTCTCACTAGCACCGTAAAACCCAGCAGCTGCTTGCTTTTATTTGACTGCTTCATTTGTCCAACAACCAGTCAGCCAAGTTTGTGCACGTTCTGGCGCTTTGCCACTTTCAAGTGCTATAAAATCAAGAAGCAGACATCCAAATCATTATTAATATTCGGCTCTGTATAAAACCCTGTGACCGTTTACAATGGCACTGTATTAACAACCTAATTCATCACTCCTCACCTCCACACCTTCATGGGGACAACTTTTACTGTCCGTTCAGTGTTTACTGCTCAGCCTTCACTCTGGGAAGCTTTAGACCATCAACAGTTCAGCCAGAAAATCTCCCATTTTCTCTCATTATTTAATCTCTCACTGCCCACACCCAAACAACAGTTCATAGCCACCACATCTGTCAAGCTCCAAAAAACAGCAAAAAGGTACTTTATACCAAGGTTTATTTGTATTATTTTTTACTAGGGTCTGAGGATCCTGAGGAGCCTGCAAAAACAAGTTTTGAACTTTTTTTGTATTCTTAGTGCCTAGTGTGTGTGTGTGTGTGTGTTTAAATAGTGTAATATTATTATATTTTTTATAAAATAATAAATGTTTTTAATTTTATATTCATTTATAAATTATTTATTTTTATATTGATTGAATAATTAACATTAATGAATATATTTATATTTATAATCAATATAAAATGATAGTAATTCTAAAATACAATATATATGTCATTAATTAATAATTAACATATAACATTTATGTATATATTTGTATGTATATAAAAATGAAAATTCATATCTAAAATGTATATGTATTTATTTGTATTTTTTAATTGATTAAATAATTAATCAATTTATAAATATAATATGTATTCATATTTTTATTAGTGCTTTCAAACGATTAATTGCAATTAATCACATCCAGAATAAAAGTTTTTGTTTACATAATATATGTTTGGGTACTGTGTATATTTATTATGCATATATAAATAAACATGCATGCATATATTTCAGAAAAAAATGTTACTTTAATAAATTGAAAATGTTTATATATCAATTATATGAATATAAATATATACATGGAAATATTTTCAAAATATATACTGTATGTGTTTGTATTTGTAAATACATAATAAATATACACAGTACACAAACATATTATGTAAACAAAAACTGATTTTGGATGTGATTAATTGCAATTAATCATTTGACAGCACACATTTTTATTAATATAACATTTATTATTATTATTATTATTATTATTATAGTAACATATTAGATTTTTTTTTTACTGACTGCACCTCTTTTTCTAATTATTATTCCCATATATAAAAAAGACATTATAAAATACAATTATTTAAATATTTAATTTTGTTTTTACAGTAGCATACATTATGTTTTTCTTCCACAATATAATTGTTTTAACTTGAAAATCTATTGATCCCTTTTCAATTTTAGAAGGTGATTTGGAAGGTGGTCATCATATTTGGTGGTCCTCACAAGCTTGAAACACCCAGGTTTATACAGTATTACCACAAATAATCTAAAGCCATGTGATTCCTTAAGAAACTGCATGCAATTTAAGTCTTAACTTACTCTCAGATCACATCATGCGTCATGTAACTCTAAACTAATGAGAGTTTCTTCTATGAAAGGTTGTTTTGAGCTGCTAAGATCTTCAGGAAGCCTGTTCTGTCAAGTTAAAGGCTTGCACAATTAAGACACGTGCTCAGCGTTCAGCAGCGTGTCAGAGAGAAATGATGGAATATGGAACGATTCCACGCGCTCATGTTCGAGTTCGGCCGCGCCGCCGCTTCTTCTGGTGCAATCCTTTGAATGACATAGCATTAACATAAAATTAGCATAAACAAATGTGCATGATGCGACGGCAGCGGAATTACTCTGGCAGACAGGAATGAGAGACGCGTGCTCATAAACCATTCTCTTTCAGCCCAGCTCGGATGCTTCAAGGACCGGTTTTGAAACGACGCCATGCTCGTCTCCGAACAACACACTAATCAATGAAGCTGTGTGGCCCGGGACATCTTAATAATCTCACACACACACAGGCCGAAGCGTGCTGGAAATACAAACGCCACTCCGCAGTCATCCCAAATCTCTTCAGTTGTCAACTCTTCGCCCCGGCCTTTTATTAAAGCCCTTTGCTCCTCTTTCCAGCCTTAAAATAGGAATAATTAGAGAAGGGCTGACGCAGGGGTGGCGAAGAGGGAGACCTGGCTTTTCATTTAGATTGACAGGGCCGTGTTATCAGCACCGAGCACCTGCGCGGGGGTCAGAGCCGAAAAAACCCAGCGCAACCAAAGCGGATCTCGGCAGTCGCTGCTGCTGTAATTGCTTCCATTGACCCTCCTCTGATCGTCGTGGGAATCTCTGACAGGACGGGTCACGTGGTACTCCAGCCGCTCTTCTACACAGGTATCCCTCGCAGATCCAGCAGCTGCGCTTTAGCGTTTACAAATCATACGAGTAGTTTTCTTCCATCGCCATGTGAGGTTAAGTGAACACTGTGAACATCTTAAATATTCAGAAGGGTTACAGTGTTCCTTTCAAACTAAACTAAAAAAAAGAATAAAAAAAAGAAGCATAAAATAAAACAAAAATAAAATATAAAAATTTAACTAAAAATTCAACTTTAAAAATAAATCAAACAAATTGAAATGAATGATATAAAGGATAAAATAAAATAAAAAATAATAGTAAAATTAAGAATAAGACTAAACAAAATAAAATGAATGTAAAAATGAATTTACAAAAAAAGAAAGAATAAAAAATATAATGGAATAAAAACTAAGTTAAAAAGTTAATGTAAATAAAATATATAAATGAAGCATAAAATAAAATACAATAAAATAAACGTTATAAATTTAGCAAAACAATTAAACATTAAAAAATAAAATAAAATAAATTGAATGATGTAAAGAATAAAATAACAATGATAGTAGAATGGTGAATCTTTTTTTTCTTTACTTTTTTTTTATTAAAATAACCTGCGACCCAATAAACTGGGCTTTTTGAGGTATTAGTCCACATCTGTTAGTTTCAAAACTAAAGTCTATGTTAATTTACTTAAAAAAAAAAAAAAACTGAATAAATCAACTAAAATAAAGCAAATACTCACAAAATTTATATTCGCATTTCTATTTATAAAATGGATTTAACAAGAGAAAAAGTAAAATGCATTTAGAACAAAAAAGGAGAAATATATATTTATTTATTTATATATTTATATATTTATATATATATGTGTTTCTGATTGAAGACATAATGAAATATCTTTCTACTGCTTTACTGTAAAGTTTTCTGATGCCCCTGTAACTTCACTGAGTCTGCACTCAGCATCTCACTCTGTATCTGTACCGCATCCACTGCTTCAGTGACTGCAGCGGAAGTGGACAACTTCACATCGACAAAAAATGAGATGGGTCCTGCGGGAGAGAAGCCATGACTCCCGAATCACTTCTCCAGGAAGGTGCGAGAGGGAACAATGTGTCAGAAACGAGACGGATCATCTGTAACACCTGAACGAACTCGTGGAGGAGACGTGCAGAAGAGATCTTCTGCTGGACACATCACTCTTACTGCAATGAAGAACGCCATTCAAAGTGCCCACAGATCGACCGATCTGTTCATCAAGTCAGGAAGAAGAAAAGAAAAGAAAAATATATATATATAAAAAATCAATTAAATTCAATAAAATGTTAATGTATTCCATTGCTTCAAGTAAATTTATCTTGGCAACATTAAAAATACTAATTAAAAACTCAGAAAGTTAATGTGTTTGTCCTTTAGACTGCTCTTATTAAAAATCTAGAGTTTTAAGTATGACATAAATCAGTTTTATCAGTTATTTATTATATCAAAAATAAGTACCCTATCAAATGAACATAAGAACAAACAAGAAATGGCAATTCTGTTTGCAAAATAAAAGAATAAATAAATAAATATGGTTAAAAATGATCAAAATTAATTTAAAGTTTCTATGCTGATTATTATATGTACAGTATGCGTATATATCTGTTCACTAACTCAAGTATAATCTAATAAAATATATTAATTACATAAATGTAATATGCCATTATTATGTAAGCTAAATTAATTTTTTTAGGTCAGTTTAATGTAAAGTTAAATTAAGAAATAACTTTTACAATCAAGTATACTTAAAAATTTAAGACAGCAACTGAACTTAAGTTTTTAGGCTGAAATAGGTGAAATAGTGTGTACACACACACACAAACCTACATGTTTTTAAACTATAATGGATCATGCCAAATACATAGTGTTCACGGAGCACCCACAGTCTAAATGAAGGTGAATAAAAGATCTCCAGCTGTCTTCTGTAGCACTGCTCTTCTGAGTTGCTCACACACATACAGTGAGCAGAGAGAAAACTCTTCAGGTGCACGCTATTAGATTACAGGCCAAAAGCAGACGGGATGCTGGGATATGACGGGCTTGTCTTCACTCGCTAGCTGCGTCTGCTGTCTGGGTCTTCTCTGAACCATTTCAGGAGCGTCCAGTGTGAACGTGCGCGAGTCTCGCTCCTGATCCGCCTTTGTTTCATCTTCATCTCTTTGATCTGCGTTTCTCTCTGGGTTAAAGACGTCTCACCTGCGTGTGCTGTTATGATGGCATGATTTTCAAGCAGGATGATGAGCCGTGAGGGGATGTCAGAGAAATGTATGGACTCTGACAGGTTGATCGGATCCAGTCTGCACGTACAGGAGACAGTGATGTGAACTGTTAGTGAGAGCTAACGCTCAAAGTGACGTCACCACACCATATATTTGTAGCCGTCTTCTGCTTTCCATTTGACTTGCAAGTTTTTTTTTTATAAATGAGGCAACAAAATGGTGCTAAAAGCAGCCAGAAACCATAAGGCACAGATGCAGAAGATCCAGGAGCATCTGGAACACACTGACCCCTGGTGAACGTGACGGGACTGAAATGTGTCTCCTTCCACAACAACAACAACAACATACCCAGGAATCATTCATCCAAACCAGATGCACTGAAAGACATCAAACAACACTTCACCCATAACAACTACACCACCCATCAAAGACCCGAGGAGCCAATCACCACAAAGTAACCACATATGAAATGCCAATCAAATTTGGGCTTCACTAAAGGCATGCATTCAATCATTTTTTGAAGAATGTTTGTAACCAAACAGCTGCTGGTAGCCACTGACTTGACAATGACAATTTATTTATAGAGCACAATTAATTACAACATACGTCGACCAATGTGCTTTCCAGTAGGTCATTAAAAACAGAAAAACACACAACAAACAAACAGAAAAATTATTAAATCATACAAATATCCCATCAGGCATATGCTTTAGAAAATAAAAATGTCTTCAGCCTTGACCTAAAAATATTAAGAGAAGAGGCTTGTCTTATAGATAGTGGCAAGGCGTTTCAAAGCCTGGGGGCAGCAATACAGAAAGCACGATCTCCCCTGCACTTGAGCAATAAACAATAGCTCCTGGTTGGGAGACCGAAGGGATCATTAATGGGTTGATACTCCGTCAGTAACTCACAAAGATAGGAAGGGGCCAAGCCATTTAGAGATTTATAAACGAGGTGCAAAATTTTTTAATCCACTCTAAAGCAAACAGGCAACCAATGTAGTGAGCGTAAAATAGGGGTAATTTGCTCCCTCTTTTTAACCCCACACAAGAGTCGAGCCGTAGCATTTTGAACAAGCTGCAAATGGGTTAAAGCTGTCTGGCTAATCCCAAAATAAAGTTAGTTACAATAGTCCAGCCTAGATGAAATAAAAACATGAATTACTTTTTTAAAATCTTTAAAAGAAAGAAAAGGCTTAGCTTTAGAAAGCAGATGCAGCTGAAAAAAGCAAGCTTTGACAATTGAATTTACTTGACGGACAAACTTTAAGCCATCATCATCAAAAAAAAAAAAAAAAAAAAAGTTTTATCCATGATTTCAAACACAGGGAAATCCCACTCAAATCTAGTTTCTGGGAATTTGGAAATTCAGATGGACTAAAAACTATAATTTCAGTTTTCCTTTTCATTGAAGATTTGAGGAAAGCCAAGCCTTTACATCTGCCAAACAAGCCATAAGAGAATAAAGACACACAGAATTGCGTTTGACAGGCAAATAAACCTAGGTGTCATCCGCATAACAGTGAAATGACAAACCATGTTTTCTAAAAATCGAGTCAAGAGGGAGCACATAGAGAGAAAAAAGCAAAGGAGCCAAAATAGAACCCTGGGGAACGCCACAGGGCAAAAAAACATTACCTGAGTAATGTTCACCCATCCTGACTGAATGACCTATATTTGCAAAATATGATTTAAACCAATATAGAGCGACACCTCTTAAACTAACACAATGTTCTGAACGATCAATGAGAACAGCATGATTGACTTAGCATAGTGTGGAAAAAAAAAAAAACACTATGAATGTTTGGTTACCAACATTCTTCAAAATATCCTCTTTTGTGTTCAACAGAAGAAAGAAACTCAGACAGGTTTGGAATCGCCTGAGGGAGAGTAAATGATGACAAGATTTTCATTTTGGGGAGAACTATCCCTTAAAGGCACCAAAATTAAAACATAAACTAAATCAAATATGTTTGAGACATTTGCAGTTTTATAGAAATATGGAGACTAGATCAAAGACCTGCTTGTCATAATGATTCAAGGCAAAACAGCTAAATAATCTCAATGTCAAAGCAAAATGACTTTTAAAAAAAGTAAATATATTTAAAATAAATACATTTTATATAATATATTATTAATAAGTACTCAAAAATAATTATAATTATATTGTTTGAACTGATAATTCTATTGTATAATGCTAATTCTACTGCTTGTTCCAAGTCTGTATTTTTTAAATATAAAAACAAATAATAATATTGTCCCTATGCAGTTCAGTATTTGATTTTTAAGTACATTTTCATTTAATTTTGCATAATTTTGCCACCGCTCCAGGGTGCACTGAGATCAACAGGATGAAATAAAGCAATCAAGCTTCTAGAATATCAAAAATAAAAAGTAATT
Organism: Carassius auratus; assembly: GCF_003368295.1. Classification (NCBI taxonomy): domain Eukaryota; kingdom Metazoa; phylum Chordata; class Actinopteri; order Cypriniformes; family Cyprinidae; genus Carassius; species Carassius auratus. The sequence goes on from NC_039268.1 coordinate 2,489,543, forward strand.
GTCATAATTTTACCAGTTTTTAATGCATAATGATAAGTAGGCATGTTCTGCATCTGCACACATTTAACACACACAGTGTTATCTAACTTAGTTACATACATAAATAGAGCAAATAAATAAATAAATTCTAGTATCATTAATGACACAGTTTACTCAGTGTTTCTGCATATTGCAAAATCGAACCATTTCTCAACACTGGATGAATCGCTGTACTGTATGTACTTCTAATAACCTGCAAAAGTTTTTTATACTTTTTCAGCATGTTTAGGAAAATGAGTGACTATGCAAATGTTTCCTTCCTCCCACAAGCACCGCCGTGCATCAGCACAATCAAATTAAGGGGCGGGTTCATAAAGACTAAGCGCTAAAAATATTCTTTCATTATCTGGGAGCTGAATGGAAATAAAGGAGCGCTTGATTAGCTTGTGCGCTGCCGCTGCGACAGCTATGACATGTTCAGAGGTCCAGCAGACACTAGATAATGACTTTCTCCAGACAGCCAACTTGTAGCTCTGCTATTAGTTTGCCTCTCAAAGAGCTTCCTGAATCAGGTACATAAGTGCTATAAGATATGAGAAGTCTTATCTGTATTGGCTGCATTTACTGCTGTTCATTTCTTCACTCATTTTTCTCTCTCTCCCACACGATGAGCAATATGCAGGATAATCAAGTTCATTATGTTTTCCACAATGTGTCCGACTGAACCATGACTGTTCATGAGGTGACCTCCAATCAATTCAACCGCTGCATCACAGGGTCAACTCTGAGGTCATGCACAATAGGAGGAAAAACATGCAAAATAAAATGCATACAACAACTATCTTAATGCAATGTAAACCATGCAAAATCAATAGGCAAAGTGAGGAGAAAACAACTGACATCAGTCAAACGTTATGGTGCAAATTAATTTTGTAGAACAAAACTACAGGTTAAAACTAAAATTACAACCGAAACTATAAAAATATTTTTAAAAAAATTGTTTACTAGCATTGAGATTTATAAAGTATTGTTTGCCCTGAGCACAAAATCATCCGACATTTAAAGAATAAAAACTACTCATGTCTCATGTTTCATGTCTGTCATTTGAATGGTTTTGCATATTGCTGCATATTGGGGCCTATGCAGTTCAAAGAAATATTAACGTTTCAATGTTTGATTTAAGTACATTCTGATTTAAATTGGCATTTTTACATAATTCTGCAGTTTGTAATCATTCTGCATTTTGTAGTCCTGAAGCAAGTTTTGACCCTGATAGAGTCGCCCCTCCAAGGTGCACCGAGATCAACAGGATACGATATGAAAGCAAACAAGCTTCTGGAATATCAAAATGCCATAATTTTCCAAGTTTTTATTATTCTATATTTTTTTAATGCAGAATGAGAAGGAGGTACAGTATGTAAATGAAAGCTGTGCATTTCAAAACATGAAGATCTGCACTACCATACTTTTTTTTTCTGTTTGAAGGAACAGCAAACACATCTGCCCGGAGTCTTCTGATCTTCAGATAAACACTTATATATAGACAGCAATCTCCGGAGTAAACTCACAGAAACGGACCCCAGTCCAGTCCGAAACCCCTGCTGTGGGTTCAGAAGTTTGCACTATTTATAAAGTACATACACAAAGTCTATTCCTGGAATTTCAACCTCTTGAGAATATTATGCTCTTGCAGTGCTGTGGGTCATTAATATTACACAGGACATATACATGTGTCCATCACATATGCTTTAATATTCTGGACAAGATATCAAACAAACATTTTAAAGACTTAAAACACAAAATGCATGCATTCATTCATACATTTCGCACTGACTTCATGCCCTCCAGCAAGATCGAATCCAGGCAGAGCAATCAGGAAGTGCCCATCGTTCTTCCTGCTCTCTTATTCATGCAGGTGAAGCAGGACTTGTACAGGAATACTAAAGCGCAATGCTACGGGCGGACGAGGAAATGATGCTCAGAATCTCAAACTCTCTCTCTCTCTCATTAAGCATCTCCTGCTAATGTCCTGCTTACTGAGGCTTGGCATTATGAAGTGCTTTGGAAGTGATTCACAGACACCAACCGTCTGAATTCAGAGAAATGAATCAAACAGGGATGATACCGCACAATGATGACAGCTCACAGATTTAAACCCATAAGCTTTCAGCTAACAGCCTTGATCTTTGACCACTAGGCCACAGCATCCCGACGTCTGCTGTGGAAAATAAGTGTAATGAGGGTCCTGACTCTCTCAGGGGGGCAACATAGCTGACTCAGGTGCTTTATTCACTAAAAGCTGAAGGAGTGTAGTGATAATCTCTATGTGAGAGAACATCACCAAAATAACACAAGATTTGCCCGGATTTTTATATTATATACCAGAATTGTTCAAAATCTAATTTGGATCAAATTTAAATAGCATAGAAAATAATTGTATAATAAATGTATTTCTGTATATTATTGGTAAATTGATACAATGTATAAATCAGGGTTATTATAGTTAACATAGATTAAAACGAACCAAAACCTCTTTTTTTTTTTTTTTTTTTTTTTTACTTCTATTAGCTGCATAAAAGGTCTTTTAAAAATATTGTTAACTATTTTCATTATTTTATTATTTGGTCATTTTTATTTTATTTTATGTCCATTTTAAGTGCTAAAATAAATAAAACTAAAATGTAAATTGAAGAAAAACTATATACAAATACTTAAAAACTCAAAATTATTAAAACTTTAAAATTCAAATGAAAAGATCAAATCTAACTAAGAACTAGGATAATAACAAAAACTAAGAAAGTATATCAATTGTATTAAAATAACATTGGTAAAGTATAAAGTATATTATTATATAAATAAAACAAAAACTTGACGTCTTACTGATGGCAATGGTTCCAACGTCATTCAACCCAAGAGAAATAAGATGCAAATCACACAATAAAATCAGTTTCTGTAAACGTTGCGAGTCTCACGTCTTCATCTCTAAACAAAAGAAAAGTTTGAAAAGTGTCCAGATTCGTGTCTTAAAGTTGGCGTATTTCTCATGCGCATCTGTTTCTCCTACTTTGTTTTCAGATCTTGTCTGTGAAATAATATCCAATTTCTTCAGTGTTGTCAGCAGAAAGTACAGATGCAACAGAAATTAAATGAGCTGTCAATTTGTAGCAGAATAAACGTCAATGTGCCAGACATTATGCAAAATAATCAAACGTGTGGCTTGCGAGATGATGTCTGGTTTATAGACTAAAGCAGGAGCTCTGAATGATTTTGTGACAAACATTACCAAGCAGGTGATAAAAAGAAGAAAAAACTTCAGGGCCTAGCAAATAAACATTTGGCCTCCAACTAGTGCAGTCCATGTCCCAAAATCAGCAACACAAGGATGGGACCAGAACAAATCCATGAACCAGAGACTGAGATCTGCACAAGCAAGAGTGAAAGGAACTGAGACGAGAGCAGTGTGTCGCTCAGATCTCATCCAGCCTCTTTACTCACCGTCTGCTGGTGGCCATCGCTCACACCGTAGACGCTGAGTTTAATAAGTGTCTCGCTGTAGACGGGACAATCAGGTGGGACACTCACTCCAGTGAGGAACACGGGATCCCTCGTTCCCTGCAAAGAGGAAAAGAGACAGAGAGTCAATGGCTGAGGACGATAAATGACCCAGCAGCTGTCTGCCAACATATCGCTGCTCACTCGCTTATGCAGTGGCAGATGGGAATAAAAACTAAACGTCATGGTGAAGTCTGAAGACCTTATCAGAAAAGGGTTGCACAAAAAACTGGAATGCAAATAACTTGAAATCAAATTAAATCAAATAAAAAATTAAAAGGTTTAATAAACTACCATTAAAAGATTTTGTAACGTTTTTAAACATGTTTCTGAATGTCTCCACTGGAAACTCCAAAAATTGCTTTGCTAAATGAACAAATTTTCCTCATCAGTTATTGTTAACTATTTAGCATACTTCCCTTTTTAAAAAGGGTTCAACCGTGCAAAACTGTCTAATAGCTGAAGCACATACCAATTAAACCAGCAGCGCTAAAAATATCAGAACCTTACTAACTCATTCATCTTTTGCTTCTGGACCAGTGGGCAATAGTGATCCATCCCTAAATCTCAGCGGCTCATCTAAACACACAACCACAGTGCTAGAGCAAGAGATCGGGCTCTGTTTATGAGAAGAAGCCAGTCCGCTTCCCACAGACGAACTTATCACCGTTCACTGATCTCAGAGCAGGACACTCCCAGTCACGGCCGTTTTTACACATCAGCGTTTCCTCAGGTTATGCCTGCTGTTCTGGGGCGTCTCTGGACCCGAGTCTCCTAAGATGGTGGGTGGGACAGACAGCGAGGAGCAATCGCTGGCATGAAAGCTCAGTCACACACCAAGAAGTCCAGAGACTGGAATGGCTCTCTTCTTTCAGGGTAAAAAGCAGCTTGGCTATTATTCAAGTCAGCGCTGGATCGATGAGGCCACGGTCTATCTGTTTCACATCTGCTCATTGGCTGAGCACATGTCGCTATCTGAGCTGAAGATCACATTCCAGCTCTGCAAATGAACTAAGCAAAGGGATCCTGTTAAAGGGACGATTCACCCATGAATGAATATTCTGTCATTATTTACTCCGCCTCATGCTGGTCCAAACCTGTACGCTGAGAGATTTGATAATCCACAAAATAAACAAATACACCTCGTTCACTGAATTTCAAATGTATTGAAGTCACACAATAGCTTTTTATGAAGAACAGACCCCATTATTCATTGAAAATCCTCGCCTCTGTTGCAGCTTTCAAATGTTATTTTACATTCTGCATATTTGATTTGGTGCATCAAAGACGCGGTGCAACACATTAAGACCATTTGAAATCTTCAGAGGAGGAGACGTAAAGATGCAGAAGACATGGAGTATTATGGAAGCCCATTTCTACCACAGAATATATATATATATATATATATATATATATATATATATATATATATATATATATATATATATATATATATATTATGAGACACTAAGTAATAACTATGAGATAATATAAACACTGATTGTTATAATCATATAATAATTTCTATAAGTTTGACGTGTGTAATAAATACCTTTTCATCTTAATTTGTTTAAAAATTTACATTGTAGTCTTTTTTTACTTTTCAGTTGTTGTTTTTTTCTACAGTTTAGATTTTTTTTCCTCATAATTTCATCATCTCAATATCTAATTTTAAACAGTGGACATAATAACTGACAACCAATTTAATTATCTCATAATTATGACTTAGTATCACATAATTCTATTTCTATTCTATTTTATTTATCTCATAATATATAGTTTCTCATTTTATATATATATTATATATATTATATATATATATATATATATATATATATATATATATATATATATATATATATATATATATATATATATATATATATATATATATATATATATATATATATATATAGTCATAATCAACATTTCATTGCTATTTAAACTGGTCACGTATGATTTGTCATAATTATCACTTTTTATCTCATAATAATGCCTTAAATTTGGCCCCATATCGTTTTAATCCATAGTTTTGACTATTTTTTGTCAATCTTAATTTTTACTTAATTATGCCTTTATCTCAGCTTGTCATATTATGTCATCCGTCAGTAATGTCATAATTCTGATTTACCAAAGCACAGTTCAGTTTTTTTCTTAGATGGTGCAAATGGGCTTCCATTGAATACATTGCACAGGTTGTAAGGGACATTTTTGTTTGACAGACTATGAACTGTCCTTTCAGGCTGTGCAGATGCTTCAAAATTACTATCTTTTGTCCCGAGGAAGACAGAAAGCCAGACAGGTTTGGAATGACATGTAAACAAACTTTTATTTTGGGGTGAACTATTCCTTTAAAGCTAGCAAGGCAAGAAGTCAGCACACAGAGACATTAGACAAACATGTTTTTCATGCATCTCCCCAAGGGATCTCAGAGTCTTTTACAGGTTTGCATCATTCAGCAGTTCAACAGGCTGAGATTGATTTTATAAGGTGCTTAATTAAAAGAATCAGCAGGATGTATAGGCTGAAAGGTTTTTGCACTTTATCCAGCATACGTCTCCTAACCACTAAACAGCACACAGAGGACCATATGAATCTTGCTAAAGTTATGATCCATGCAAACTCATTAAAAAGCATTTCACTATCAAACTTACCTCACTCTCCATGCCTGAAAGTTCAGTTCGAGCTGAGATAAAGCAACTGACCAGGACAAATCTGAACCCATACAACCACAAGGTCAATATCGCTGGCGATGATAAATCAAGGGAGCGCTGAAAACTCACTGCAGCAGTGTGGGTAATGGTCAGTCTTCAGAACTAATGGCCTCGTTTCAGAAAGCAGCATTTATTTAGTGTGTGTTTGTGGTGGATGCGGGGTGGAGGAAGTCATTTAGAGATATCCCAAAGTGGCCAATTTGTTCTGTAATGCGCCGTCATGCTGGGCAAGCTCATATTTTTACACTAACCGGATGTTCGATAGGAATGCGATACAGAAACGGACAGAATAAATAGCGGGTCGCCATGACTTTGGCTAGAAATCAATGTGCACATGAATGCACATGCATCAAATACACATAACCGACAAAGATGTTTTATAAAGAGACAGTGGCATGACGTCAAATCATACTTACCGCCCTCCTCTTGAGGCCAGACTGACATTTTTAGAGTGGGACTTTCCAGGAGATTAAAAGAACAAACACACACACACACACTTTTGTGGAAAGTGGGGACATCCCATAGGCGTAATGGTTTTTATACTGTACCTTCACCAACCCTACACCTAACCCTCACAGGAAACTTTGTGCATTTTTACTTTCTCAAAACTCATTCTGTATGATTCATAAGCGTTTTGAAAAATGGGGACATGGGTTATGTCTCATAAGTCACCCTCTCCTTGTAATACCTGTGTCATACCTATGTCATTATACAGAGTTGTGTCCTGATATGTCACAAAAACATGCCCACACACACACACACACACACACAGGCTGCATCTTTCAGGGATGGAACTTAATTGTCTGCTTATTAAATTGTTAACATATTTTTCTTAGTATGAGGAAAATTTCTATGTGCTGTATTAACTAAGGTTCAAAATGTTCTGTTCAGTTTTCACATAATATCATATGTGAATAAACAGAAATGTTCATGAGCACTAAATCAAAATATAATGATTTCCAAAGGATCATGCGACACTGAAGACTGGAGGCATGATGCTGAAAATACAGCTTTGATCACAGAAATAAATGATATATATATTCAAATAGAAAACATTTTAAACTGCAATAATATTTCACAGTATTACTGTTTTTACTGGAAGTTTTATCATATTAAATTCCCCAGCAGACAGCAGTCGAGGCCACAGCATCAGCATGACGCAGCGCAGACCCCAGCTGTGACGGAGCAAAACCCCCACTGGGAAACACAGGACTTTGCTGGGAAAAACTGCTGCCTAACTCCCTAACTGCCTGCAACATCCTCACACACACACACAGGTTTACATGAGATTACATGTGCATTAAGTCGAGAGACTAGGGAACAGCTGCAGTCTCATTTCAGACAACAGCACCTGTCTATATTAAACAACAAAAGTGGGCCAGCTCTCTGCTCACAGTGCACGGCCCACACCTGCAGCTATTTCAGACAACTGCCTTTCACAGGAATCCACAACATGCTCAAAGAAGAGTGGAAAGGGAATCTGGGAATCTCGCTTCATGGTTTTCTCCCATTAGGGGAACCTCTGTGACTTTCATCTCCACGTCAGATGAGCGCATGTGATTAAGAAGTGCGTTTGAGGGACACGTCTCAGTGGAACCGCTAATGTGTGCACGATTACATCCAGTTCATTTCAATCCATTTGTCAATTTTTTAGGAAATTATATTGCATAATGTTTATTGCATATTACCTCTTATTTTATTTGATTTTTTTTTTTTTATTAGATTTATTTTGACAGATGACAGATGTAAGCTGAAGTGAACTGCTTATGTATACAAAAATAATATTTAATAATTATATAATCAGCAACTCTCCATGCATGTTTAAAAAAAAAAATGTAATGACATTTTCAGAAACATAATATATACCGTATATATATATACGTAATAAGTAAAAAATTATTATAATTGTTTAAAATTATGTTTGCATTTATATTATTTCTATATTTAATTACAACATGAAAATAACCCAATCAAGTTTTTTTTGGACAGGACTGTTAATATATGTAAAATAGCTTTGCGAATATTCCTCAAAAAATTATCCTTTTGTATTTCTTGAAAAAAGTAAACAATAAGAGCTTTCATTTTCAATTAAATTTTAACACACACACACACACACACACACACACACACACACACACACACACATATATATATTTTTTAAACATAAAAATATGGTAATTCATACATTTCATACTTTACATTCATAAACTTCATTAAAAATAAATGACACCTACCCAACGTCTCAGCCTCCAACAACTTGAGCTCAAGTCCATCTTTATTCCAGAGTCTAGAGGGTTTGCACAAACAGGTCAAAAGTGTCACTATTCAGCACTTTCCAGTTCACTAGATTCCTAACACTGAAACTGACAGCAGTCATTGTCCGTTCTATACAGCGAGGTTTAGATAAGTCGCAGAACTACAAACACACATGCATAAAAGCTAAATATTACTGCAGTCTGGGTGAGCTTCAACCTCTTTCCTCCAGCAAATCTAATTGGGAGGGAAATAGACTTCTCTTTGTGCACTCGTGTGGGGCCGAGAGTCCATGTGGAGGAGAAAAAAAGAGGCAGGGTGAGAGAGAGAGAAACAGAGAGATCAGTGTGCCACTGGAGGGTGTGTCCGGGTGTGAGATACGAGCCAGCTGTTGCCCTCAATAAAGAGCTCAAGAGGACTGTCAGCAGAAACCAGTGGTGGTGTTAGGGTGGGGCTTGAGGCTGCTATAGACCCATCAGAAGCTTGCTCAGCCCCGGCACAACCCACCCAAGCAATTACTAGTGATGTTCTTGGGGGTTTTTTGTGTCACTTTCATTAACATTGAAAAATAAACATTAAAAACCTATAAAAGTGCCTGATATGTGGCCTATAAACAATTGATATTATGGGGGAAGGGTCAAGCAACACAAGCAAGCAACGCACAAACTGTGCGCAAGAGTTATTCCGGTAAACGTCAGTCAATTCACTATAGAGAAAGTAAAAGTAAGAAAACTGATGGTGCTTTCTAATGCTGCATTAACAGCGCACATTTTACAGGCAACGAGAGACTAAACTCTCTAAAGGTATTTAACCGTCTTAAATTATTCCCTTAATATTTCTCTTTGTGGGCTCCTAAAGTGAAAAACATGAGGAGAAAGGAATTTCGCGTTTTTAAAAATCGGTGCATGAAATAAACTGCAGTGTTACACAGTGTTAATATTTTTTATTATAGGCCTATAATTAATTGTAGAGATGAATAGACCTGTTTAAAATAATAATAATAATAATAATAATAATGAAAGAACGTTTTAAACATTTTCAATGAGGAGTAAGCTAATAGCCTGAAATTTTGTTATCCTCACAGCGCGTCATGTGGTGATGTGCTATGAAATTATTGCGGGGCAATGGAAAGTGGAGATTAAATAGTACGGAAATAATGTCGGCACTTTATCTATTGTAAAAAATGGTTTTATTTACCATGTTTTCCTGCCAGATGGCATTGAGAGTGACTGACACATGATGGTCAGAAAACATGACTAAATAGATAAATAGATAATAAATAAAAAAAAAAAAATCTTTTTTATGTGCGTTCATAAATTTGTTCATTGTTCATAATTTGTAAGTGTCATATTTGGCATTTAGCATTAGAAGTTATATTACTAATAACTGGCATATGAGAAAATGTAAAGGTTTTTAGGTTCCTTTTTTGAAGCTGCTGTATATAAAAAAACATGGCTGAAACTTCCAGACCTTCATGACTTTCACTCAATTTAATTAAGAAATTAAACAAAACAAGCAAAATTAAACAAAATTATCATATTTTTACATATTATATTTTAATGTACAAGTGAACGATAAACAAAAGCCATTCAGTTTGCAATTCGGAAAGACACGCTTCACCTTTATGTGCACTTTCACACAACAGCTTTTTGAAGTCATCAGTTCATCCATCTTTTTGATAAAGCATCCCTTTGATGTCAGTTCAGTTCGTTGGGTTAGTGTCACAGTTTTCAACATTCAGGTGAGCACCAGCAAACTAGACTCGACTAGGTTTCGGCTACAATTCACAATGTGCATGAAAACAAACTGTCACAAATCGGCAAAGCAAATTGGTATTGATGACATACATTTTGCATCACTGAATGCTCTCATCACATTTTTGTACAATAATGCAGTTACTCAACAGCTGAAATAAGTAATCGACAAACCAAACGAACCATGACTCGAGCCCAAAGGTACAATGTGGAAAAGGACCTGCAAGGCTCTTTCTTTCAACCAACCAGTCAACCCAAGCAAGTCTAAGACTCGTCCAGTAATCTACATGACTCAACACATGCTGAATTACCAAAAACGACTATAACCCAGTATCTTCAAGGAAACAGATCCCCATTTCCTGTAGCCTCAAGCTCACGTGATAGGACCAAATAGTATGTGGACACAATGCATGTTGCTGCTTCAATGGCATTTTGTTCACAATGTATTAGAAACATAGAAATACATTTAGATGACCAATATATGGCACTATTATTATGGTACATAAGATTACTTTAAAAATGTCTAATATGCCTACTCATTGCATCCATAATCATGCAGTCGTGCCTCATCCAACACACTTGCAATGACGGGTTCAGCTTCCTTCCCATGAACTCTGAGACCTTACATGGTGAAAGAAGACAGAGACAAGAGTCCAGCCGAACGATGCATGCTTGATAAAGGACAAGTATATGAAAAAGAATGGGACAGAAAGCACATGGAGATAAAGATCCTCTATTTTGAGAAAGAATAACAAAAACATTGCCAAAAGGAGGAGAAAACTCTTCAAATTTGAAGAGCGAGGAGGAAACAGGAAGTCGGGCTGAGCGTGTCATGGAATGGCTGTGAGAAGTGTTCGTTTTTCCCCATTATGGTTGAATTTCTCTCAGCAAATGCTTTAATGAGGCTTTCACCCTCCCGTTCCAGGTTTCCTTTAGCAGGAAAAGCAGCTCGGCTCTGGAGCTATTCTTGAAGAGGGATTTCTCTTTCACTCCTTCCCTTCCTGCCTCCGCCGTCTTCCTGTAGAACAGCATCTCACCGCTCGGTGAATGCCTGTGGGATTAGGTTCCTTATGAAGTTTATTAAAGCCGCGAAAACAAGTTTCAAAAAGTACAAACCAGGCCGAGTTCATAATCTAAGAGTTGGATGTGTTCTAACAAATACAAAAGTGTTCCGCAGTGATTCAAGGTCAAAAACGAAGCCAAAACACAATAATAAAAAATGTATCAAAAGAACTGACCAGGAACATCAATGCTTGGTATTCCTGCCAAACACACCATTAAGACTTTCAATGCAGCTCAGGTTATTGACCGCAGCAACAGACATTAACATGCTACATACGAATGGGAATCATACAGAATATAACGATTTTTTTGGTTTGTTTATTTGTTTTAACGATTCCACTGAAGATTCTTAGAACGTTTGAGACAGAATAATTGGTGGTTGGCAAAAGATGAGATTATTTTAATAAACTAATTAAAAACAATTATTTTTTAGGTGCACCATATGCAATTCTATAATTTGCCTTTTAATTATTATCATATAGTTGTCATATATTCATTGACAGGTTTTAAGAACATCACACATTAAATTGTGTAAAAGTATAATTAGACTAATTACCCAAACAAGACCTAGCTGGATTTGAAAGAGAAGGATCTGTGAACAAAGACAAAATAAAAGCATTAAAAACAAACTTCAAAATAAAAGCACAGAATGAATAAAAAAAAATTACAGACGATTAACATTATACACCCTTACTGGCAGCTAATTTCACAATGCTTCTAAAACATTTTATGTTGGTTGCATAAATGTATTAATTAGTTTGATAATCCAATTACCGTGCATCATCATATTCAAGGTGAATTAGCGTTTTGTTGTTGTAAAACTTGCACTTAATATTTTTTTGCATCGTGCATCATCTAGTCATCTTGACCAAACTGGAAAGATGTTTATAGATTACTTGAGATTCTCAAGTACGTTTTCACAAATACTTCTACACACAAGCACAGAGAGTTGCAGTGCCTATTCAATCCCTCAAGACTTTATGATCCTACCAGTTATATTTCTAATTTCAGCAGCAGTTGGCATGCTGGGAACAGAAGTAGAGATGTGTGATCTGAAAGTCACAGCGTGTGAGAAGCTTGTAGGCTAAATGTATGAGCTCGGAGATTAGACGTCAACAGTGACGACATCTGTAAACTTTCTCGGCAGGTTGCGAGGTGGATGTTTTAACATCAAAGAGCCACTAGAGAAGTGTTGAATATCATCCCTGCTAGTAATTCATACCTGATCTCCATCGGGTGATATCAGCCACCATCCTTCTGCTAATCTTTACAAACATCTAGGAAACAACCATAAAAAGTCCTTATTCTTATCAGCTGTTTACCAAATAACATATAAAAATCACTCACAATAATGGACTCCATCCTTCAGTGTGAAACAGCACATCCATTTATGCTCCGTTACACACACTTTCATCAGATGATCCCAGTCAAACACCTCAAAGACCAAAAAAATAAAAATAAAAGAATGGTGTTGTCATTATGAGATTGCACAGATGCCACTTTGCGATTAGTTGAGTGGCATTAAAAGACTATGTGAGGATTTTAGAAATATATATATATATATATATATAAAAATGTACACATGTATTAATACAATAAACAAAAAATGAGCACAATAAATAATTGTTTAGTACAAGCAGTATGCCTTATGATGTGTGAACAATATAGATATTTCATATTTACAAAAATGGCTCCGTGTTGGTTTTTGCCCCACGGCCTTACAAGACCATAATTCATTTTTGCTTTTCACAAGCATATGACAAAATTCAGTTTTCTCGAGTTCATGTAACCGGAAAAGCAATAATGGGTGGTTTGCGGCTTTTAGTCCACGTCTGTTAGTTTGAGGTCACTACCGTGCAAGCAAACTCATCTTTTAGAAGACTTCCACTTACTAAATGTGGTCCCTTTCTTTTAAATATTAATAGAATTCTTCACTCAAGGGCAAATTTTCATCCAATCAAATCCTTTCTAGAATGAGAATGCCCCTCCCCCAAACCTCCTGCCTCTGACTTACATAAACAAACAGCCAGTCACAATATTTAAATGGGGGAAGATCCTTTTACTTCTTGTTTGAACATATTAAATGGTTTCAAGAGCTCTTTAAGACATTTAACAAAATCAAAACAGACATTCTGTTCTTTAAGCCACTCCATCAGTACCTTCGCACCTGCGAGACTATACGTGATCCTCCATTAGCATAAGAATCCAGAGCTCTGAATAATATTAATCATGTCTGCCAATCCTCAGCGCTGCAATTATGCCATGCTGTTTATTTAGTGTGACTGGAATACATCGAGCCATTAGCATAGCAGACGAGCGTGCTCTGTAATTAGTTTATGACAATGAGACGCCACAAACCTCGAAACAGATCAATTTGATTAATGTGTAATGTCATTAAGAGGAAAACACTGGATGCTACGAGAAACCCATATGCTTTTCAAAGTGAGGACTATTCATCATCAGGGTAATTTTGTCGTTGTTTTAGTTAAGGTGACACTATTTGCATCCTGCCTCCACTCAGCACCTGTTTGATGATTAGCTCAAGAGCGTTAATTTAAACGGGAACTCGGGCTTAATGAGGAAAAGTTGCCAGTTACATCATTGGGATCATCAATAATATTATGCACGTGTCAATTTGCATAGAATTAGATGGCCTAGGTAGACTAAAGTGTGACATCTGAAGCTCCAAAACAAGTTTTAAGAAACAAAACAGGCCCGTATGGAGGGAATATTTAGTGGTCATCTCATTAAAGAGTTGGCTATAAGTAAAAAGCCCTTTGCCAAGACCTCTGGGCCGGTGTGTGCTTCTGGACTGCATCTATTCAGACTTGGAAACGAAACGGATGAGCTTGTTAGCACAGATGAAAACACCCACTAATGAAGACCGGTCCAGTCCGAAGGGACACATTAGACGGATAAGCCAGAAAAGCTTGCAGAACATGGTGGAATTGAGTCATCTATGTCAGATCTCTACACGTTTTTAGACCAACACCAAGAAGTGATGAGTTCATGTCAATTTTTCCTAAGGAAAGCAATCACTCAGCTAAAGCTGTAAACTATAGAGGCAGTCAGCACATACTATTACTTATTTTTCCTTAAACTGTTAGTGATGTCTTATTTAATGCATGTTTGAATAAATATGGCAGCCAAAATTTAAATTCATATTTAAGCAACGAAAGAATAGACATGCAATAGAGAATATTCTATAATATATACAGAACAAATAAAGTAAAATCATATATTTAATATATTAAAGTTTTAAATATAATTGATAAAAATACAAAAAAAGCCAAAAATACATTGGTAGTCAATACGGAGCCCCGCACGATTAATAAATCAAGGTAACGAAATAGTAATTGTGTGCATGTTTTAGCAATTCGAGGGACAGAATTAGTAAATCGTGCACACAATTTATAAATCGAGGGAATTAAATAGTAAACGTGCACATTTAAGCAAATTGAGGGAACGAATTTGTAAATTGTGTGAACAATTTATAAATCGACGGAACGAAATCATAATCGTGTGCACGTTTTAGCAAATCAAGGGAACTAATTAATAAATTGTGGCACAATTCATAAATTGAGGGAACGAAATAATAAATTGTGTGCACAATTTATAAAAAGAGGGAACTAGGCTGGGACTCCATAAGAAAATACATTTACATAAATATTTAAAAAACATATTTTAGCTAATTTTCTGGGCATTTTTTGTATATTTTTTGAAAAATGTTTCAAAAATATATTATATTTGAAAATAAATATTTTTATGCGATTGTTTAACTTTCATGATACAATTGACAGAATTGGAAAGCTGACACTTTGATTCATATCAAAAGTAACAAAGCACCAGCGCGCTACAAATAATGTTAAGTGACGTTTTGTTCGTGTATCAACAGAAAACATTAACTGTATATTAATCGATATTGTGAACCCAGCCCCACTCAGGACAGCATTAAAGTTTTACAGAACTACATGGTATTACATTGGTTTTAAGGATAAAGGCATGATAGCTTGCATCATCTAACTTTGATGAGTTTCTATCAAAATACAGTAGTTTTACGGGACAAAAACCTTTGACTTCAACAACAAAAGAAATGGGAAGTGTTTCACCTCCCTTTTAAAAGACTTTGAAAACACAAGTACTGTTAAATCAAGTGGCGCACAGAGGCACTGACCTTGCTAAAATGTTAATTATGAGGAAATTACTATGGCGGAGACGAGGGAATCTTTCTGAACTTTGTCTTTAATCAGGTGTTCCCGCTGACGCACGAGGCACATCTGTGCTTTAAAATCCAGTTTTGGGCTTTTCAGGTTGAAGGGGTTTTACTATCTTGTAATTGCACAGCTTTTGATTGCAAATAGGTGTAAAATTATATGTTTACCTTAATTGCTTGTTAACTGTCCAGACCCCGCGATAAAACTCAGTGCACACAATTGACAAATCTCAGTGGGATGTTAAAGTAAGTCTGGATTGTTTCTGTCCTTTACGAGTGTGTCTGGTCACTTTATATGTTATGATCCCAGTGAGTTCTGGAGTAAAACCAACAAGAAAACTCTGCAGCATCAACAGTTTTTTATGTCAGACTCCATGATGCTCATCTCTAGATTTTGCAACTATTCAGCAGCTGGTGTGGCATGTCACACGTAGAAATTTAATACTTTTTTCCTCCCAGAAAAACCAAAAATTTCCACTCTTAAATAGATATTAGTGCCTTGCAGAGCTCTAATGTGTCAAAGTCTGTCTCCATTATACAGTGTGCTTCCTTATAGAGAAAATATATAAATTATAACAGGAGTATGTGCAGTAAAAATGTAGAGTGGCTGATGGTCCACAAATCAGAGAGTAGCAATGAAAATTCATCTATTTGTTATAACATGATTCTGCATTTTCGTGAGTTGTAGCAACATCAGGATCATAGATTCTCAAGAAATGCATGGTACAATCTGCTTAAAAAAAACTGTGGAAAATCAATTGCATAAGTTTACACTTACATGTAATGCATTGTGGATTTTCAATGTGGTCTCTGACTTTTCAAGTCATTAGTAAATCAATTTAATGTGTTACTTACAATTATGAAATATTATTAATTGACATACTATACCTGATTATATATTTTAGCCTCAGTGCGTTTGAGCTAATCGTGATTAATCGCATCCAAAATAAAAGTTATAGTTTACATTGTGTGTGTTTATTATGTATATATATATATATAAATACAAAAACTTACAGTATATATTTTGAAAATATTTGTAATGTATATGCGTGTATATTTATATTCATATAATTTATATTACATAAATAATATATAAAAAAACATTTTTCTTAAATATATAAAGGCATGTGTTTGTATGTGTATATATATATATATATATATATATATATATATATATATATATATATATAATAAATATACACAGTACACACGTATACAATATGTGACAAGAACTTTTATTTTCGATGCGATTAATTGCGATTAATCGTTTGAAAGCACTAATTTGAACACAAACAGACTTGCTCTTGTGACGTATTGATGGGGTTTTATTTGAGAGAGCAGCTGTAGCAAACAGGAAATCCTTCCTGCCTGTTACTTAGCAACAAGTGCAATGCTAATATTGGCCACCTGCTGAATATTGACAGTGTAAACGAGTGTTCGGGGATGAAGAAGACGAGACGCTCAGAGAATCTGACACACTCATTGTGTGCCGGTGACCCCCCGAAGCAGCCCTTCACCGCAACAGAAACCTGTTAAAAGATGAAATATGCAGATACTGCCATTTTTCACTTGACTGTCTGCTCGAAGCATACATACATGAATGTATTAATGATTACAATAATAAATGTACTCTATTTAAAGGGTCATATTCATAATTTGCATTGTGAGAGACTCGGGGTGGATTGGCCATCTGGCTAATGCCAGAGGGGCCGGACCATTTTGTTTAATGCCGGTCAGAGTTTTTCTAAATATATGAAAATAACATTGTTTTTACAGACCAGCAGCACATAGGACAGGTTTTTTTTCTAAGGTTATATTTATAATAATGTTAATAATAAATAAATGTTAAGCATTTAAATGTCCAGTTGGCAATGGACCGAACCGTTCAGTCAAAATCAAGCACGTTATCAGAGAGATTACAACAAGAGCTAATTTTCAGTAAAAGCTAGATAATGAACCATAAAAATGTAAAGGCAATGCAGAAAAACATTGACAAAGGAAAAATAAAGGCGCTTAAATCCGACGCTACATGTAAAATAAATTAATAAATTCACAAATAATTCAATATCAAAAAAGATTTGCTTCGGCTACTATTTATAGTTTTTGCTATATATTCCATTCCCTTTTTTGCTATCATCACTTGTTTGTATTCATGCGTAATGTTGAGAGCAGTCAGTGAGAAGATATTTAGCTGTAATGTTTACATCCTACACGGTGTTCATGAACTAGGATGTTTCTGGTTTTCCAGTGCCAGTGCTGTGAGGAGGGATGCTACGCTAGGCCTAGCAGAGACAGGGACGACAAAGAACAACACACTGAAGCCCATGACAGTAACAGCAGACAAATGGCATAAACAGACACTACACAGACTCTACAACATCCTCAGATTCTTTCTCTTTTGATTTTGCTGAATGTGTAAATTTGTATGCTCCTTAAATAGTAGTAAGCTTTGTTTTCCAGACACATACATTAAAGGTTTAAATATCTGTTACATCTGTTTACTGCTTATATTATTTCACCATCTGTACACAAATGCTAGTAGTGAATGCGTGTCCATGGGTGAGGCTGTCTACAGTGGCAGTCCGCCCCGGAGAGACTACTGTGTATTTAAGAATGCTGAAAGTTTTGCTCAGAAATGTTTGAAAGAACAACAAAATAATTAATTATACTTATACCTATTTAATTTATTTAGTGTATAATAATGAAATATTAAAAGTTACTGTATTGTGAGAAATAATTTTATATTAATCAATGATAATAATATTAGTAATCATAATAATAACAGGATGCACACACATTAAGAAATTAATAATATAATTGTTAGGGTTATTGTAAATAATTATATTAGGTATTCAATATTGACTTTATTAAATATAAGTTATAATAATACATTAAGAAATATTTAAAATAATGCAAATAGAAATATGACAAACAAAAAATAAAAAATAAAAGTTCTTTACGTGATGCGTGTACTGATATATATATATATATATATATATATATATATATATATATATATATATAGAAATATTTACATGTATATTTATATTAGTATCATTTAAATTATGTAGAAATATATTTAATATATAAACGTAAAATATTTGTCTTAAATATATGCATGTGTGTGTGTATTATATATATATATATATATATATATATATATATATATATATATATATATACACACACATACATACAGTGGGTACGTAAAGTACATAGAATTGTTGACATTTTTGCACATTAAAAAAGAAAAACTTAAATATCACATGGTCCTAAGTATTCAGACCCTTTGCTCAGTATTTAGTAGAAGCATCCTTTTGATCGAATACAGCCATGAGTCAAGTTTTTCAGACCTGGATTTGGGGATCCTCTGCCATTCCTCCATGCAGATCCTCTCCAGTTCTGTCAGGTTGGATGGTAAACACTGGTGGACAGCCATTTTCAGGTCTCTCCAGAGATGCTCCAGAGATGCTTCTTTACCTCTCTCACCAAAGCTCTTCTCCCACGATAGCTCAGTTTGGCCGGACAGCCATGATTCTCATCTGCCCTGACATGCACTGTGATCTCTGTAAGGTCTTATATAGACAGGTGTGTGGCTTTCCTTATCAAGTCCAATCAGTATAATCAAACACAGCTGGACTCAAATGAAGGTGTAGAACATCTCAAGGATGATCAGAAGAAATGGACAGCACCTGAGTTAAATATATGAGTGTCACAGCAAAGGGTCTGAATACTTCCGACCTTGTGATATTTCAGTTTTTCTTTATTGATAAATGTGCAAAAATGTCAACAATTGTGTGTTTTTCTGTCAATATGGGGTGCTGTGTGTACAATAATGAGGAAAAGAATGAACTTAAATGATTTTAGCAAATGGCTGCAATATAACAAAGAGTGAAAACTTTAAGGGGGTCTGAATACTTTCCGTACCCACTGTATATACACAATACAAACACATATACTATTTTTAAAAAAAAATAATTTTGGATGCGATTACTCGCAAGTGCACTTATTTTACTATTTAAAAATTATTTTAATATAAATTGCAATTGATTATTTAAAAAATATATATCAGTTGTTTTAAATGAGAAGACATCAACAAGATATGCAACCCAATTATGTTAGCTATTTCATAATGCAATTTTTTAAAAATGCTGTATATCTTATTTATTTAATGTGGTTTCAAAAAATTATGACTTCAAAGAGAGGTAAGTATGACAGTATGATTTTTTTTTTTTTTTAGCAAATCCTTTTTTGAAGAAAGTAAGTGGCATATTCTGTGTCATATCTGATTTAATGCTTTCTATCTGCATCACAGAAAAAAGACCCCCTGGCGGGAACCGTCCCGTACTGTGGCTGATGCTCTGAGGGCAGATGACAGGGAAAATCAGATCACAGTTGACTATCACTGAAACCCGCATGGGGAATTACATTCGGAAGAAGTTTGAGAGTTTACTGCTAAACGAGACAGAACTTAGCTTTGCAATTGATCAGCTCCTGCTGCAGTCGACTGAACCGACTGTGACTCAGAGCTGGAGATATCACTGAAGTCTGGCAAAGCATCTCTACTTCATTTCACTTACATGTATATATATGATGGCTGCTAAATTTCATCCATTTGTAGCAGAAGTCTTTATGATGTAATGCATCTCATCTCATCTCGTCTGCACTCTTCACGGGTTAAGAGAGTGATTTCTGAGGAGCTCAATCTCCAGCTGCCTAGAAAATGAGAAAATGAGTCAGAAAGCCTCAACAATAATGTAGGTTATGATCACATGCTCTGGTGTCAGAGGAGAGCCTATACACCTCGATCAGGGCTCGAAAACCTGCTCCAGCTCTAGACTATTCTGGTCAAGACCATCTCTATGGAGGAGAAGAGACCAGCTAAGTGGCATGACTAATCGCAAGACACTGTCTTTTTGCATTTAAGTCATATTTAGAGGTGAAATATGAAGCACAATAATACATCAGTGAGAAAAACTGATTAACAATTGCAAAATGTTTGCCCAACAAATAGTAGTCCAACTACAATTGCCCTGTACAATGAAAATAATATTATTAATTAAAAGTAAATAAAAATAAAATAGCATAAATGAACAGTCAGATAGGTGAGATAAATTCACATTAAGACTCTGAAGCAGAAACAATAGGTTTTAATAAAAGGTTTAAGGTTAAACAAAAGGTTTTAATAAATATTGAAATATTAGAGAAATATTAGAATAAATATTAGATACTTACTTATTATGAATAATCTTGGTTTGTGTCTGTCGATTTCTAGATGAAAAGACAGAATAATCAAGTAAAATAAAGTATTTTTAATTGATAAAGTATTTAATTCACTGGCATTATCACATCATTTTTTACATAAACATTTATCAGTTCATTTTTTCTGGAACAAAACTAATACTTATATTTAGAATTAAGTTATTTAACTGTCTATTCATCAAAGAATCTATAAAAATAATAATAATAAATATATATATATATATAAATAATAATAATAATAATAAAATGTTCCACAATGTAGCAACTCTTTTCAAAATGATAATGAACATTTGTTTCAGCATCAAATCAGCATATTAGACTGATTTCTGAAGGATCATGTGACACTGATCCTAATGTAATGATGCTGAAAATACAGCTTTGATCACAGGAATAAATTACAGTTTACCATTTATTCAAATAGAAAACACTTATTTTAAATTGTGTAAATATTACTGTTTTTTTGCTGTATTTTTAATCAAATAAATGCAGCCTTAGTGAGCAGAAGAGATATTTTTAACAGTAGGCATTAACAAAATAACAAAAATTATTTAATAAAAAATGGACATTCTGACATTTTAAAATAGATACAATTACAAATGATGCCATAACTTCTTGTTTGCATCACCCAGCCCTAAACCACTATACTAAATCTAACATCACATGGTGTTATTAGTCAGTTAACATCTGGATGACTGCTAGCTCACAGAGGCTTTATTACTGGTATGGCACCTCACTCTGTCAGGCTCAGTGCTTCCTGAGAGAGGCTGAAAGACACCAAACACCTCAGAAAGCCCTTGTAATTACTGCTGCTGGAGGTGTATGAGCAGAGCTCCCTCCGTCTCTGTGAAGCTTCTCTGAATCCGGGTAATTAAAGTGCCCCTGCTGCTTTTATTCAATCAGCGAGATGCCGTTCTGACTTTCACAGGCAGCGATCAGAGGGGAAGGAGAGTTCACCTTCACTTGTAAACACTGATGTGAAACACCGCCGATGTAATTGGGTGATGCTTGCAAATGGTGTGTGGTGATGACCATAATACTGACCTATGCTTTCATTGCAGGCTCATTTAAAAGAGCCAAAGATTCCCGCAGAGACACTCATCAAACATACTGATGGATTCCTATAAATAAATAAGAAATCTCTCATTTGCCTAACTCATAATCACACATATTTGCTGCAAATGACATTGCTGTGCGGTGTGTGTTTAATGTGTGTGTGACCATCAGGGACATCAACTGAGGCATAAAAGTGTTTCTCTTCTTCCTGCTCTGGTTAAAGGAACAGTTAATCATCTAAACCTCACAATTTTGTCATTTTTATGTTGCTTCAAGCAGTTTAGGTTTTTTTTTTTCAACATTGATAATAATAATAAGAAATGTTTCTTGAGCAGCAAATCATTTCAATTCATGATTTCTGAAGGATCATGTGACCCTGAGTAAGGATGCTTAAAATTCAGCTTTTATCACAGCGATAAATTGCATTTGGCAATATATTAGAATAGAAAACTGTTAATTTGTAAAAAGTATTTCACAAAATTAGCATTTTTACTGTTTTTGTGATCACATAAATGCAGCCTCGGTGAGCAAAATACTTCTTCCTTTGTATTTTTTATTATATTAGTTCTTTAAATGTATGCATAAAGTCCAACTTGCTCTTTTAGATAAAAGGAAAGTGGATATATTTCATCCATCATATAACATAACACTATTCCAACACTGAAAGACATAACGTTCAGTAACTGCTCTGACAGATTCAATGAGCTCCTGAAGGATTTGTTAAACCAGTAATGCTTTCTTTTCTTCAAAAGTTTGTTTTTGAATGACTCACATTCTTGTTTAATGATTTATTAATATAACCTGTTCATTATAGTCTTACGTTCATGAATCAGACTACACTGGCTGCGCTCTGAAATATAGTTTTGATTCACTACAAAGAATCAGTTCATAAGAATCATTTGCTATTTTGATCACACTAATCCATGCTGCATGCAAAGGTGAAAACCCCACGAAAGATATGGTTCCTTGCCATTATTTCATGCCATGAAATTAGATTTGAAACAATAAATCAGCTCTAAGGAAAACAGAAGCTATGTTATTTTGTGTTTAACATGAAAATATGGCAGGTCTGAAAATGATGCCATTCCTTTAACTGTGGATGTTGCTTTCAACAACAAAGTTTACTAAAGGACAGACTTAGTCAGTGACGAACTTTGATATGCTATCAGTAGTTCAAGATGCAGCATTAATTTGTAAAAAGATATGTTTAATGGGAAGCAAGTGTGTTGGGCTCCAATCGTTGACAGGAGAGGTCACGTCTAACAGACCTCATGAAACACTGAAATGCATACAAATATATGAAAACACCAGCGACTGATGGAATGTGAGCGCTCAGATCTATCGAGCTTTGAAGTAACAAGCGGCTCTGAATGTGAAGCCAGAGACGTCTGTACAGGCCATGACTGGAGATGCATTTCCAGCTATGGCATCATCAACTAACTGAGGCTGAGGAATAAGCTTAATCCTTCCTACAGACACCAGGAAAACAGAATAAGGGCCGAGAGTTACCCAAGCGAGACTGTGTGTGGAGCTTTTCTAATATGAATGACTCCTGTGAGCAAGAGGAGGGCTGGAGGGAGAGAAGAGGAGAAACGCAAGACAAACCGTCCTCCTTTATTCTTGTCATCTGAAAATCTACAAGAAATATGTTCATAGCTGGAGGATCTGGAGGATCATATCAGTTTAGTGACGTACCTATAACCTTCACAAATCATTGCTCTCAGCTGACGGCAGATTTGTTTTTAAACCTAGTGACTATGCCGTTACTACATGTATCCTTTAAGAATATGACAATCCCAAAACGCATTGTGATGACCTCTGTGAAAAAATAAATCCACTCCAAATGGCTAATACAAAATATGAATTACCTAAAAAACATCAATTAAAAGTTATTTCAATTTTACATTTAGAATTTTTTTTCATACTTACAAAAGTATATGATCAAAAAATATACTTGATATTAATTTAATTAAAAGAATAAGTTATCAAAAATATTATAGAATATAGAGTTAAGGAACAGGCATGCTCAACTAAGAATAAAAATTGACTTTGAACATGTACTGTCTGCTTAAGCAACTAATGTACATTTAACATCAGATATTGATGGTTGGCTGTGATTTTGTCATTGCAAATGTTTTGTGTTTAACCTGAAAAAATTAAAACCTGATGTTCGTCATGTTCAGCACACTGCAGCATGCGGTTTCCCCCTAAATCAGCACAGAAAACACAGAATAAAGTCAGCCGACCCTGCGCATCTGATGCTTAAAAGTTTGTGAACTCTTAAGAATTTCCTGTACTTCAAAATAAATTAGATCTATGCTGACATCAGATTTTCATCTTCAAATCCTATTACTAAAAGGGAACCTAATCCTCAAAAATCAATTTTGGCAATGGCAACCTTCCACAAAATATCTGAAAAATCTCATAAGATACAGTAAACTTACTTGAGAGTTAACTCTTAGATATTAGGACTCGATTTCAATGTATTTTGTCTTATGCAAAAAAATAAATAAATAAAAATAAATAAATTATTCAACAAAAACGAATGTAATTAAATCATATGACAACAAGTCTTAATATAGCATGCATTATTCATTATTGAGGAATCTTATTTTTTTTAATTTTAGATATTTTATTTATTTATTTTTTACTGTGAAATACAAAGATTTGGCATATTATTGGTTTACATATGCAGTTAAAATAATCTAGTAAAAAAAAAAAAAAAAAAAATGAAGATCCAAACACAATGAACACTCGAAATACATTAAGGTTTTTAAACGGGCTCTTCATAAAAATAATACAATAGAAGAACCATTTTTGGTTCCTCAAAGAACCTTTCATTTACTGTTCTTAAAAAAGACATTTTTAATGTGTGAAGGACATTTTAATAATGGATAGAATATTTTGTGCAATAAACATCTTAAAGGTTATTCATATAACTATTGATTCCAATCTGTGTGAATTGACAGTGCCATTTAAAATATAGGTACAGAAATTTCTCAAACTTCTATAGGATCTTAGCCTATATAGTACAGGTATAGTGTGTCGGCATTTCTGTACAAACGCATAACGTAGCTTCTCATTTTAACAATGAACATTCACAGAATTGCAGGACTTCTAAAGAACAAATGATGAACATCTTCAGCGGTGATGCAACAAATAACAATTCTCTGGTGGATTTCCAAGGATTCGCCGCATTAGCGAGAACCCTGGTGCGCGCAGCAGCATATGCACGCTGACACGCGCACAAATAATTATTACAAATATCACACCTCCCCGAGGACAAGCTCCAGCCAGCTGCACTCCGCTGCCTATGATGAAGTTCTCATTATGCTCGCAACTCAACTGAATGACCTCAGCAGGTCCTGGCTGATTAACAAGTACCGATGAGAGGCCGGAGAGCAACACTGAGGTATTTATAACCCGCATGCATGAGTGCAAAAACACACACGGCGAGCTCGCGCGGATTGTTATGCGCGCTGAACTAATCTGGCCAGATTGGATACGCCAATGCTGCCTCCGCTGTTTATCAGGGGAAGCACGCGTTAATGTATGGAGATGTACAGGGTTTGCCGATATGCTCCTTTGGGTAATGCATTAGTGATGAACACACCGGCGTGACCTCATTCTGTATGACTGGACTTTCTCATAAAGCTTCCGGATAAAGACAGACTGACGTGTGCATGTACGGCTAGGCTCATTTCGATTCTGCACGCCGTCAACCCGGATGGTAAACCGAAGATTGCATCAAATCGTGTATTCTTGCCGAAAAGTCATGACTCCAATCTGACTCTTCTTGATTGCCCCTATCAGATGCTTATCCTCTTTCATGAATAGATATTACATTACTTGTGCGAGACCCAGAGGGGATCTTTTGCAATTCCTTTTCATATTCACTTTCTTCTACAAGGCCCATTTACTTATAAATGACTGTGAAAAAGGGGATCAAGGGGAACTCGCGGCGCATTTGTATTCCGTGATGGAAACCCTGCTTCTCCATGACGTGACTCTATCAAAACACTTCACATGTAGACCCATGGCCTATTGCCTCGACGGGCTGTTAACGAGGGCAATGTTTATGCGCAGCTCCTCGTTGGATTTGGAGCGAATCTGATCAATTCCAAGTATTTTTTTTTTATTCAAAATACCTGGAGGAAGCCATCCGTTTGGATTCTCGTTCGCCTCAATGGCTGCTGGTCGGCTGGAGCATGAGACGCGGGGATCCCGCATGACGCCATCTTTGTTCACGAGCGCTCAGGGTTTTTATAAACAAACATTTTTGGAGTCAATCACCTGAGCCATGAATGTCATGAGACTAATTGCTCTGGTGGAACATGCCATCCTGACAATACTAATCGGCCTCTGGCAGCTCAAGAAGACATGAGTCCCAAATCTTTCACTTTACTGACTATCCTGAACTGAGATATCAACGACAGACAACAACTAAAAATAATAAAATAAAAATAAGTTATTTTCACGTTTTAAGAAGAAGAAGAACAACAAATGTTGTGGACAAAACAGTGAAATCCAAAATTTTTTTTTTATTTATTTATTTAATAAATCATTTCTTAGTGACAAAGACAAAAGAAAAATGTTTTTTTTTTTTCACAGAAAATCTTCTAGGATCTTACTTTTCCTAAAGTCACATTTTAAGTGGCAACAATTGTCAAAAGTCTTTGGAAATAGTTTTTTTTTTTGTGGTGCAAATGTTTTCTACATTAATAATAATAATAAAGGTTTCTTGAGCAGCAATTTAGCATATAATTATTTCTGAAAGATCACTGAAGACTGTAGGCTAATGACTCTAATGAATAGAAAAGCAGTTATTATGAAGTGTACAAATATTTCACAATATCGTGTTTGTACTGTATTTTTTCATTAAATAAATGCAAACCTGGTGAGTAGTATAAGATACTTTTTCTTGTTTTGTTTTTAAATTTCACCAACCCTCACATTTTTGAACAGTATAATGCACACATGAAAAGAGAAACTCAAACGCTTATTCACCAGCAAGACCAGCACAAACCAGTGTGGAAAATCAGGCTGAGAGTGAATGCGTTCTGCTGTTGATCTGACTGTTTGAACTGTTTGTTCAAATCATATTGCCTTTGGCATCATTAGAGAAAGTTTTCTAGGTCAGCGAGTGTGAATGTGCTTATGCCTGCACCTCAAATCTCTCTCCTTGGAAATATAAACAAATCCTCCACCTCGCACAGTTGTCAACTCATCTCCTCCGTTTGCTCTGTAATTACCTGTTCAAAGTGCTGCGTCTGCAGAAAACACACCAATGCGAGCTGCATGAATGTGATTATTGTTACCTGTCCAGTGGCATCTTTGCTATACAGCTCTTCTCTGGACTGTAAAACTGTGAGGGGGTCATTAGTCATATTTTGACTTTTGTTTATCAGACATTTCTCTTGCTTGGATGGATTTTATTTTTTTCCAGTGAGCATTTGGGTTTTCCCTGAAGGATACATAGAATTACTTCGAATTCGGCCAGAATGAGGCATCTTAGAAATCAGCATAATTATGGATAATTATGGAGGATCTGTGCTTGTGAACATGAAGGTATTTTTAAAATGATTCGCTCTGGAGGATTCAGAAACGTCTCTAGATGCCAATCAGATGAAAGTGCAGCATGTGTCTCCAGTAAAAAAACAAGAATGAGTCACTCCACCGAAGAAGCACCAGACGGGATCTGCTGACCTTTTCAACATTTTTGTGCTTGTTTTCGGAGGGGAAATCTGCAGGTTTTTAAGCTATTCCATTTGAGCTGTGTCAAAGTTGGGGAGAGGCTAACTAAATGTAGTGCTACTTTTACCATAATGCTAAATAGCTGTTTCAAATGAGACACTAATGACACTTGGCTTCACAGCTGAGCGAGCCGAGGCAATAATCAAAATGTGCTCTTCTAAAACATCCCCTATGTTAAATTTAGCACTGGAACGTCTGATTCATATTTAGAAGTGAATTGGTTTTGTTCAGATGGTTCATGTAAATGGCCCAATTCAAAAAGACACGATTCAGCGATGCATGACCCTGTGGCATTTCACCTCATTTTCATAGTGATATATTCAGTATATTCAGTTCATCAGTGTGTTTCCAGCTTAGTGGTATTGCTTTTGTTGTTATTGTTTAGAGTAAATTTATCCAATTAGGTTTATTTCTGTCATCCTAATTGTGTTTCAAAAATGCTCATTGTTTCTATGCTAATTAATCACGGCTCTGGTTGAATAAAAAATAGTTTAAAACAATGTAATTATATATATTAAATGGTCAGCTAAATTAAATTACAATATCATGGAAAAGTTCTTTTTTTGTAACTTATTTCAAAAAAAGAAACTTTCATATATTATAGATTCATTACATGTAAACTAAAACATTTCAAAAGTTTGTTTTTGTTTTAATTTTGATGATTAGAGATTACAGCTCATTAAAGTTAAAAAGCCATTATCTAAAAATTTTAGAATATTTCCTAAAATCAATCTAAAAATGATTTGGAGTAAAAAGTTATTTAAAGTATGTTGATTAATGAACTCAATACTTGGTTTGTGCTGCTTCAGTAAAAACTCCAGCATCAGTGAGCTGTGGCATGGATAGATCAGCCTGTGGCACTGC
The DNA here is from genome assembly GCF_003368295.1 of Carassius auratus. Classification (NCBI taxonomy): domain Eukaryota; kingdom Metazoa; phylum Chordata; class Actinopteri; order Cypriniformes; family Cyprinidae; genus Carassius; species Carassius auratus. The sequence continues at coordinate 2,518,003 of NC_039268.1, forward strand.
TGAGGATCCACTGTTTCTCATCTTTCTCTTCTCTTCTCTCGGCCAGTCAAGCACAGTAATATCATGGTCTGCAAACCCCTTGGAAGTGGTTTTGACACTGTGGGCAGGTTCTAAAGTCCTCTGGAAAAGGAAATCGGCGTCTTTATAAATCTTATCAGCAGATGGAAACATAAAGTGCTCCAAAATGTCCTGGTAGACAGCTTCATTGTCTCTTGATCAAACACAATGGACCAACACCAACAAAATCTCCCAAGTGTTTGAATCAGCTTTGCTTGACGGTATTCTCAAGGTTGAAGTCATCCCCGTTGCTTGTGCACCTTTTCCTACCCAATTTCTTCCTTTCAGTCAACTTTGCATTTAATATGCTTTGATACAGCACTGATTTTTTTATTCATACTTACAAAGACAGACAGACAGACAGACAGATTCTGATGTTATAAAATGTAATAAAAACACTTGATTCCGATTATGTAAAGTTGATAAAAAATAAATAAAACTGGCTCTAAACATTCACGTACACAATTATCCATCCTCCAAAAGTCAAATTTAGTAGAGAAACTTATATTCTTTATAACCTCCAGTAAATGCTTTCTCTAAGTGCTTGGAAGCTTCTGTCAACTCCCTCTGCAAACTCGGCCCATTCCTCGCTTGAAAAAGCATTCTGATCACTGCTATCTTTCGTTTTTATGTTGCCATTTCTTTCTTTAAATACCAACATGCATTTTAAATTAGATTTATTTTGGAGACTGAAGAGACCACTCAAGAACATTCAATCTATTTCAGTAGATTTGGATGCAAACTTTGGGATGGCCATCAGCTTCAGTCTATTCACTGCAGTCATTAAAATCTTTGGACTGATACTTTAAAAAATCCATGATGTCCTTCATACAATGGTTGCAGTTTATTTTACAGTGCGTGTACTTACATGTACTTAGAAAGTATTTATGTATTTATCTAAGAAAGTTCTGGTAATACAAGGTAACTACATGGGGTAGGGTTAGGTTTAGGGGTAGGTTCAGGGTTAGTACTTAGTTATTACATAGTTATTGTAATTACTATAATAAGTACATAGTAAGTTCATAGGAACAGAACATAGTAATTACATAGGAACAGAACTGTAAAATAAAGTGCCACCCAGTCAAGACTTCCACTTCCTGTAACAGTTAAACACCCCCATGGTCCACCTCTATGTTTGACCATGGAGATCGTGTTCTTTTGATCATTAGCTTAGCCTTTTTTGATCCAGGCATTCAGCTGATCCTGGTCTCATAACTCCATAAAACATTCTTACAGAACTCCAAAGGTCCATACAAATTCATGTAAGCATTTTCAAGCTGGCCTTTTATGTTCCTCTTGGTCAAGAGTGGTGTTCGTGAAAGCCATGCTTGTTCAGTGTTCTTCTTACACTCTGCACTGAAATATTTTTCCCCCTTCTTCAATCAGGTCAACCTTCCAGTCTTTGGCAGTAAATGGAGGCTTTTTCTCGGCCGATCTAATCAAACATCGCTGTAATTATACTGTGCTTTTCTTCAACACCCTGGAAAGTTTTCTGTGGCACAATACATTTTGAACTTATTAATGATGTTGCCAGCTGTGTCAAGTGGAACTCGTGTTTAAGAAATATTATTGTAGCCGTAGCCTTTCTGATGGAATTAAAAGACTACTTTTCTACAGCTTTTGTGAGAGCGCTTTTGACCTTGCCATAATTGCTATTAAATTTAGCACATGGGCTATATGTGCTTAAGCTAATTAAAGGTTATTATAGATTTTCTAAACAATATTTTACCCTGCTATAATAGTAAGTGACTTAAAACAGCTGTTTTGAATTGGATGTTGAATAGTGTTTGTATAATTATGACAGTTTTGTTTTGCTAAATCCGACATTGACAGCATCACTAAACTGTTACAGATGTAATTAAAAAAAACTACGGCTCTTCAGTAAAGCTTACATTTGTGAATATTAAACTAGTCTGAATAATTTTGATTTCAGCTGTGTGTATATGTAATAATTTCCCAGTATGTGGCAGTTTTAATGTGGTTTCCCCAACACATCATGGTAAAATGTGTTAAATGAAGCTTATAGAGCACTATATTCTTAATAGTAGCTTAAAGCATCATTACATTGGCCATGATATTTAAAGATCAGGGCTGCTTTCTCAAAAGCATTGTGAGCTAAGTTGATCGTAGAAAGCATTTGTGGCAATGGTTCTATGATCTACTTAGGCTAAAAATGCTTTTAGGAAACGCAGCCCAGGCATGTAAGGGATTGTGCAGAACCTTTTATAAATTCTGGTCGTCCCAGCTCTTTCTATAGGGCTGGATTCCTCGTGGGTTTGTCAGTGACTCGGCACATTTAATTGGCATTCTGCCCGTGTGAGGGATGCTGGGAGATTCACCTTGCTGTGCCAAGGCTTGTGTGGCAGACGGAGAAAGAAAACAAAACAAAGACAAAAAGCACACAACAGACAGCAAACTGGAAAACATGACAAATGTGAGGATCACCTGCTTACGGCGGGCTGCGTGTCAACTCATTATCGGCTGCTGGCATCCAAAGAGACCTGGGCATCCAGACTCAGAGTTTTATTCCCAAGTGAGTGCTGAAGTAAACTTCAACCTGACAGGACCGCTGAAGTCCAGAGATAGGGCACATGTTGTTCTGGACTGAGTGAGTAGGACCTACAGAAGAAGAAGGGAAAAGACAAATGAGGTGGGAGAGAATCTCAGCTACCAAAAATATGTTCGGAGAACATTTTGCTAACACTTTCTTTAAGTTCAGTTTAGTATTTCTGAATATACTGTGAATGTTCGAATCATTTCGTTTTTTAAAAATGTTACAAAAAAACTTTTTCTTTAATGTTGTAAGAACATTCCATTTAATCATTTTGTGAAACATTATTTTTAATGTTCTCTGAACATTCTGAAATAAAAATGTCCAACTAAAACGTTTAAGAAAAAAGTTCCAAGAACAATGTATAAAACATGTTCTTGTGTTGATTTTTTCAGAACAATGTTACTATATTACCGTATTTAAATGCTGTTCATTGTTTGACGATTGTGTTAGCTTATGTGTGTATTAGCAATGCTACCATTGCTTGTTTCTGCTTCTTCTTCGCCTGTTCTTTGGAACCAGAAATTCCATACTGTTTCAGAAGATGTGTAATGGCGCCCCCTACTGTATAACAGTGAAACTATGGATTGCTTGAAAATTCTGTTAATGGCTGGGAAAAGAGATAAAGGACAGATAACTTTGAATGCATATTCTGTTAATGTTACTGGAAGAGCATTTGTGCTTTAGTGAACATTCTGGCAAGGTTGTCTCAATGTTGTGAGAATGTTCCCTGCTAGCTGAGCTTGAGCTTCTGTACACTGCATGACTCCAGACATCAGTCTGTGCCAGGACAGAGGAACAGCACCAGACCCCACACGTTCAGAGCTGCAGCCAATTCACAAAGGCGAATGGCTTCCTCTCACTCTCGCTGAAGAAAAGCAATTAGTCAAAGCCTGAGAGCAATCTCACGCTCAGCAGGTGAGCGGCGCACACAAGCAGCAACAGGAACATATCTGGAGAGAGAAAGAGAGAGACGCTGCCTTCAAGTCATGTCAGAATGATGAGCGCATTTACGAGATGAGCGCACATGAGCACCACAGCAATGCTGTAATACCAGCGGGAATCTTGGGATTTTCGAATTAAAGAATCATTGTGGAAGCAAATTACTGTTGCTGCTTTTATTTACAGTTTTCCTTCCCATGCTGAATCATGTTCACAGGGAGATGATGAGATGAATGGGAATGAGAACAGATGAGAAACATGGAGACTAAGTATGTTACATATGCATTATTTGTTTTGTTTTGTTGCGCTTGAGCTAAAAATCTTCTTATCTTTGCCAGGAAGCAAAAAAGAAACCAACAAACAGAAACATTACCATTAATAATCTGAATCCACCTCTCAAAACTGCCCTAGAGTACGGGAAGCCCTTTTCTGCCACTGAATAACAAATAAAACAAGTTAATTGCGACTTTTTATTATTAAATTCTGTATTTTTTCCTAGAATTGCGAGATATAAAGTCTGAACTGTGAGAATCTCACAATCGTGAGACAAACATATTTGCGAGATATTTTCTCTCTTTTTTTAAGTTTATATCTTGCAAATCTGACAATTCCATTCTAAAGTCTAATTTCAAAGGGGGAAAAATATGATTTTCTTACAACTGCAAGATTTTTATCTCTTGCAATTGCATGTTATAAAAAAAGAATTGTGAGATTTATTCACAGTTATGAGAAAAAAGTAATTTTTTACATTGTTTACATTTTACATTGTTTTCTTCTTTATTCGTTTGCTGAATTCCATACAAAAGGATCGGAAGTCAAGAGGAGAGAAATAAATTACATGAGGCAATAGAATAAATATTGAGATTGGGAAATACAGTGGACAGAAAAAAAGATATGAAATTGGGGCTGTAGCAAAAACATAAAAACACAACGGAACAGAGAGAAGAAGAGGATTTGAGGTTATTCACAGAAGAATACATCACATACAGAGGTGCTTAAAAATGTAAGTGTCAATGTCTTTTCACTGATTTATTATGTTCAACTGGCAAAATAAAAGTACAAATAATGACAAATCTGACAACCAGAGAGCTAGAATTAGAAAATAACAGGACAGGAGATAAAAAATAAAATAAAAAAAGCAGCTGATTGAGATACAGACAGATTCTCACCTCTACAAATGTTACTCAAAAACATCTATATGCTCTCCATAACCATGCAGAGAGAAACCTGGCACTGGAGGGATTCAGGTCGACTCTTGAAATCATGGCTGAGTACCTGAAACATCTATTCAAAACATCCTCGACAGAATAAAGCCATATTTTTTAGAAGAGCAAGGCTGACAACACGAGCATGGGCCTGAATGCACAAAATCTGCACACCAAGGCTGAAAACAGAAACAGAAAACCATAATATTGTGCGATATTATTACAATTTAAAATAACTGTATCTTGTTTAAATATATTTTACATTTTACAAATCTGAAAGTTCATCATCGTTACTCCAGTCTTCAGTGTCTCATGATCCTTCAGGATCACTGTTATCATCATTGACTACGTTTACATTGGTCATTGTTGAAAACAGTTGTGCTGCATCATACTTTTGTGGAAACTGAGCCTTTTTTGACAACAGGAAAACCAAAAGAACAGCATTTATTTGAAACAGAAGGCTTTTGTAACATAAATATCTTTAATGTGACTTTTGATTAATTTAGTGTGTCCTTTCACTTCTAAACTCACACCACCGCTCGAGGCAAAAAAACACATTGCAATTTGCTGCTGCTAATGCCGCAAAAATTGCATGCTGCATGTAGTTTTTTTTTCTTTTTTAAATAACAGACTTCAATAGCAGCCTCCCCCTTTTAAATCTCTCACACACCGTATCAGATTCAGAAACAAAAAAGACGCATTCAAAACTCCAAAAACAGCCTATTAGGCAAAGACACGTTCACCTCTCGCTGGGAATAATACACCATGAAGAGAGCTTTAGAAAGCTCCTGTAAGCCTGTGTGTCAATAACATTGACTTGCCATACAGAGAAAGTCAAGCAGAGATGGAGAGATAATGATTTGCGATGCTTACCTAACAGACGGAGAGATCCGGCTCTGCTTTTGCTCTTTATGCTGTGCCGTTTGACAGATGAGTTTAATAAAGAGGATGCTGGGTAATGACCCAAAGGAGGCCCCAATCTGACAGGTGTTACAGGAGAAATGCGTAATGCAGAGGTTGACGCGCTGAAAGATGAGCATTCAGTCCACTCCATCACGGACAGCCACGACGGGTCATGCTACCTTATACACATAAGACGAGATGGGGAAAATGCATCAACAGGCAGGAATAAATAGATATGGTGTCGTTTTGGTATATTCTGGACTCTTGAGACCATCTGACTGATATGAAAACTACTGTACTGATTCAACATTTGGACTTAAAACAGAAAAGTTTTTTCTTCACGTTTTTTATTTTATTTTATTTTTTTATTAAGCATACAGACTATCCCCATTTAAAAAAAAAAAAATTAAATGTCGAAAAACACTGTATTATTCATGCTAGGCCAGTAGAAGGCGATGTCATACAGCTACATTCATATAGACTGAACACATAATACATCACAATTTTAATCTTAAATTACACTGAGATGATAATGGTATCGTTTTCAGAAACTTTTTTTTCAAAATGCTGTTGTCATGTGAATGAACGACCAAAATGCATTAAAAAAAAATGTGTTAGTTGAAAAACACCCACTTAGACACTGGCTTATCTGAAAATAAATACCACACTAATTGAGAGGTCTGGAAAAATTCAAATCCTCAAAATAGCTACAAAGGTACTAAACGTTTCAACATATTCTAATGGCAATTCGTAACTATTAATATTTCGGTGAACTGCAGTTAATTCATACAATCTTATTTGTATGTTTGTGTACAATCTGCTGAGGCCTCATTGATGGTTAGGTTTAGGGTTGGACTTTCATGTTTTTTATAAAAAAAAAGAAAAATGCACATTTCTGAACAAACCATTTATTCATTTATAAACACTACAAACATATATTTTAGTTCTCCTCACTCCACAACAAATCCTGTAAATTTAACAGCCTTCAGAATTGAAATGAAAAACATGAAAAAAAAGTATATAGCAAATAAATTATACTAGCATTCAAAATAAAATAAAATAAAATACTGACATGAGGGACATTACATTGCAGAAAATACGTTATACTGCTACTGGATGTGACACCACTAACCCTGAAATCAGCAAATCCACCAATAGCTTCATTTTCACCCTATATTTGTGCGTCCTACACATTTCTGATGTTTATAGAGCATCAACTGATCAGCTGATGTAATGCTACTGTACATTCAAGTCCACCAGGAACTTTCATATTTTAAAGTTTGGAAATCATAATTAAGGCTTTCTAGTGATTTTTAAGGTTGGAAAAACTTGACACATTGGGCAATTGTGTATTTCTTTCTGTTTCTGTCATTTTACAGGAAGCTTTTAGTGCTAATGCAGCGTAATGAAAAGCAAAGACATGGTGTGTGGTTTTCTTGTGCTGCCATACAGAAAGCAGGTGAAATGTATTATGGTTGTATAAGCCAGTCTCTTCCTAAACCACCTAAATGAGTAGAGGTTTAGAGAGGTTAAAGAAGCTGTTCGGCTGGATTTGAAGCATTGCTGCTGTTAAACTCAGAGTTTCCTACAGCCGACAGGACTGACATTAAGAGCTCCTTCTGTTTGAGTCGGGCCGCCCTCACGCTCAATACACCACACTTTTCTTCACTCATTTTAATGCTTATTGACAACATGTGCACTGGAGCTCTCGCTGACGCTGTGGACAACAGACAGAAGCTGAACTTTAAAAACCACATTTATGGTCTATGGGCTCTGAAGCCTTTACACAAACGACATTGGGAAGGACAGTAATCGATTGGTCATTACGTCAGGCGTATTAGCCATTCTCTTTCACTTCCGCTGTATCGACGCCGCTCCTGGAAAACAGCCTCTTCTCTTTCTCTCCTCCCTGTGAGGTGGAAGAGACCGTTATGACAGGCTGTAAAGCTCCCTGAATAAGGGTTTCCTACAGAAACAGAGAAACAGTGTATATATGGAACTGGTGCTGTGGTAAACACAACTACAACAGACTTCAAAGTGCAATATCTGACATGTCATTTCTGGTCAACCTCTTCTGCTATTCAGAATTGGCTGTATAATAATGTCATCTGCCAGTATGTTTTAGATCCTGCTAAAACTAAAACACACAATGTAGAGCTATATTCATGTTGTTTCTGAATAACTGGCAACAATATGAAATGAATCCCTGTGATTTTGATACTGATGACTGCAAAATATTTCTCAGAATGTAGAAAATTTGCACTAGCAAAATACTGCTATACATCAACATTCAAAGGTTTGAGGTCAGCAAGATTTTTGTAATAAAAGACATTAATACTTTTATTCAGCAAGGATCCATTAAATTGAGTACAAAAAAGTGTCAAGCATTTATAATGTAATTTTACAGTTTCCACTAAATGAGGAAGCTGCACCAATATTTTCAGCAACAGTAATTATAATAGATGTTTCTTGAGCATCAAATTAGCAAATAAGAATGATTTCTGAAGGATCATGTGACACTAAAGAGTAATGACGCTGAAAATTCAGCGTTGCATCACAGAAATGAATTGTTTTAAATAATAACAATATTTTAAAATATAACAGTTTTTACTGTATTTATCTCTAAAAAAACGAATTGACTTTAAACTGTTTAACAGTAGTGTACATGGCAAAACCAATGTTCTCATTAGTATTTTAATTATTTTTGTCTTTTTTTACAGGGGGAAAAATATTCTTAAATATGAGAATTTTGAGCAGTAAAATGGTGTAAGATAAGCATGTTTTAAGCACAGACCTCGGTAAATGTTGTTTTATGATTTTTGTTTAAAAAAAAAAGATTAAAATTAAAATTAATTAAAATTAAAATTAAAACATAGCTTACTTTAGCGTAAAATTTAAGCGTGTCTTAATAAAAAGACAAAAATACTGACCAATTTTTTGAAAGTTTACAATATTATTAAACAATGCTAATTTGCTAAATTAGTGAAGTAAAAAATATTCATTAAGGAGAACAACTACATTAATTGACTCTATATGTTCAATTCAATACCATATCAAACAAATAAAGCAAGCACACCTGGTAAACACTGTCTATAATAAAGTGATCTTTAACTTCTGATGCTACTTCAATTCATGTGAAAGACGTCTGATTGTTCACAGAACTGAAACGTGTAATTCTGAGTTCAATGAGGACGTGAACCGTTTTAGTCAGAAACTCATTTTAATGCTAATTCTGACATGATGTGAGCGCAACGCGATAACTGTGAATTCATGAAATCAATTAATTGATCTGAACACATGGTGAATTCCACCTACAAGAGGATTCGCTCCTAAGACCGCCGGCTTTAGCTGGCCTCGGTGGTTTTTACATCTTTTTTTTTTTACATGGTTCCTGGAAACCATCCAATCACGCAGTGCAAACATCAAGCGCATTAAAAACCAGCTCTCTCAGCTATCAAGAGCTCCATATGTTTTTACTGCATGAGTCGTTATTGCTGCAAGAAGCGCGAATGGGATTTTCATGATCCTGAGAGATGCACTTCTCAACCCTGCTGAAGAGAAATGAGTGCCATGCTGGTCCAGGCTGGTTCATGCTGGTCTAGCTCAAGAGGTCGGGGTTTAGCCGTTTATCTTCGGCCTGCTGTATCTACATGATCCAGGGGCAAAATCAGCTGTGCAAAAAACTGCTAATATTTCATTACATTATAGAAGATTTGCTGTTATAGAATATGCTTTGTCCAGTCAATAGATTCTGGCCTTTATGTTCTCAAACGCAAAACCCCACAGACATACACACTCGCACATCTCCTGTTTGATGTACTGAGAGTGAAATCGTATTCCCTCGCTGGGTTTGTTTGCTTTGTTCAAAGTGTCTGTCACGGCAGCAAATAATGAAAAGAACAGAAGAAACCATTTGGAGTGTTTCTCCCGCTGAGATCAATAAAAACATTTCATCCTGCGTGAATTGTGGCGAAGCCCTTCTGGTTCCTCGAGGTGTAAGTGCCAGCTGAAATAACTCGCAATAATACGAGTCCTCGGGCTTTCGGATCCAAAACCTTCTGACATCAAAGCGCCGCCGTAATGAAGAGGAGGACAAAAGCTCACCCCTGTTTATGACCAAGATAGAGCAGATCAAAAACACAAACTATATTAACATTCACTGAAGAAAATGTGAGTGCCGCTCCTCCATGCCAGACTTCTAATGTGATTGCCAAAATAAAAAGAGTCCCCCCTCAAGTCTATTTGACATCATGGTCCCTACATAGGGCTCTGGTTACCTAAACTAGGATCTGGTAAAGCGTGCTAGAGAAAACTGTTGCCCTGTATGCAAAACCCAAAAAACTAAAACTAAATTAATAAACTAATGCATATTAAATCAGAGGTGGCCAAGATAAAAAAAATTAAATAACTTGAATTCTTCGTATGATTTTTCATATATTTTATGATCAGGAATTTGCTCTTGTGCAGAGGAGAAGTAGCTCATAATTATATCAAATTCGGTTCTTATAATAAATCTGTTGCAAAAATGTTCTGATAGATTCACTAGTAAATCATTTTGAATTTAGAGGATACATAAACAGCTAGAAATTACACGGTTATTAAAGGGTGAGTTCACTTAAAAATGAGAATTATGTTATTAATTACTCAACCTCATGTCGTTCCAAACCCATAAGGCCTTTGTTCATATTCAGAACACAAATTAAGATATTTTGATGAAATCCAAAAAAAAAAAAAAAAAAAGAGCTCTCTGACCCTCCATAGACAGCAATGCATCTGCAATGTTCCCAGGTCCAGAAACGTATAGCAAGGACATCAGCAAAATAGACCATGTGACATCAGGTTTATGAACAGTACACACACACACACACACACACACACATACATACTTACATAAAAGCATGATAGTCCACCCTTAACCTTCAGTGTGGCATAAGCAGATTGCAAAAAAGTTGAGCTTGTATGATATGCTAAAATGTAAACAAATTTACACTTGCAAATGGTATATTTTATGCTCCTGTATTTCGATTTGCTTGGGTCTGATTGACTTTTTGCTCTTGTAAGATTGTTATCTGGATTTAATTCAAACTAAACACATTCATATCCTTCAACAGTCAAGCATTTTATGTTAGAAAAATTACACTTGGCACAAAATATTCTGTTTCAACTCATCTAATTAGCTTGTCATAAGTATGATTACTTCGTTTTTAATTGGTACTTGCCATGCTTAAATTAAAATCAAGACTCATCCACTCAAAACAGCATTCCAACTGATTAATTCATGTTTCAACACAGCCTGTGACTTTATATCTGTACGCTTAACGAATCGCACTCAGTCAAGCACAAATAACTCCTTGTTCCTCATGGTGTAGGGCGACAGAGCTCTGGTGCTGGTTCAGCACAGCATCACCTGACAGCCGTCCATGACCTCTGCCTGCCCTTCCACACAGCCTCTCGTCCCCAGATCACACAGACAGTGGGAGAAATTAAAAAGTGCTTCATCCATCCGTTAAAAAGCCTCAGGTTTTGATGTGTCATATGCCTACAGTTCCCATGAGCCCCGGTGGTGTGCTTTCTGCTTCAGGGAGGTCTGGATGCCTACAGGAGCTGCAGGAAAATGAATTTTCATGAGCGAGGTCAGGAAGAGGGATGAACAGAATGAGGAGGAAAAAGATAACATATACATATATCTATGTACAAAAAAAAACACACTTTTTCCATATGTGTGTGTGTGTGTGTATACAATGTATGTATGTATGTATGTATACATACACATACACACACACACACACACACACACACATACACAAACATTTGTAATAAAATGATAATAATGATAATAATAATAGGTGTGTACTTTAAACGCTAAATGTTTCTTTTGTTACTATAATAAAAGAATCAGTTGGGGAATCAATGGGGCCAAATGTCTTAATTTCAGTGTGCATTTAAACATTGTTTTAGCTTTTTAGAATGTACTTTCACGAAATTACTTTAATTTCAAAAAATGTTTGTAAATCAATACTTTCCGTCTTAGTTTTAATCAATAATCTCTGAGGAGAGAGTTCAGAGAAGAACTTTGTATGCAAAGCATGGTGCAACCTTTTTTCTAGAAAACCTGCCAGGCATTAAACTGTCACCTGATATTAGGGATGTTGATGGGGATTTGGCAGAATGTTGGAAAGCAGTTAACAAGCAGCACCACACAGACCTTTAAAACAAAGGACAGGCGATGTGAGAGCACAACAAATCCAAGAGCTCTCAGCTAACTACAGCGCTGGCACACTGTAATCAGCAATGGCCAAACCGGGTTCTGCATGCATTAGCTTAAGCACAGTGAACCATTTCTACTTCAATACACAAAGTGAAAAGAGCTATGCTAAACGTGTCCTGTAAACATGCTGAAGGGATAGCAAAGGTCAGCTGTGACCTGAATCCTGAAGATTTCGTGGACATCCTCCTGGGCTTGGACTATTCAACGAGCACAAAATGTGAAGTCAGATGTTTGAATACGGCAGGTAATGTCCCCGATGACCTCAGCAGTAGGTGCACATGAGGTTATATTAGTGCACAAGCTAACAGAGTAACTCGCGTGTTTGCAGCTCAGTCCATGCTCTCAATGCTGCTTCAGCTCTTGGACACACAGTTCATTTGGCTTTGCTCCTGCTTCTGTTAATTGCTCCCCTCAGATAGACATTTTAAATAATGCATTATGGGAACCTGAGAGGGACAGCACACAGAAAACCCCTCAGATAGAAAGATTAATGAACGAATGTATAGGTGAATGACAGAAGGATAGATGGATGGATGGAATATAGTGATGGATGGATGGATGGATAGATGGAATATAGTGATGGATGGATGGAAAATAGAGATGGATGGATGGATGGATGGATGTAATATAGTAATAATGAATGGATGGATGGATGGAATATAGTGATGGATGGATGGATGGATGGACAGAATATAGTGATGGATGGATGGATGGATGGAATATAGTGATGGATGGATGGATGGATGGAATATAGTAATAATGAATGGATGGATGGATGGAATATAGTGATGGATGGATGGATGGATGGATGGAATATAGTGATGGATGGATGGATAGTGGATGGAATATAGTGATTGATGAAAGGATGGATGACAGTGATGGATGGATGGATGGACTGATGGAATATACTGATGATGGATGAATGGAATATATAGTAATGGATGTAATGTAGTAATGGATGAATCGATGGATGGAAAATAGTGATGGATGATGCATGGATGTAATATTGTGATGGATGGATGGATGGAATATAGTGATGGATGGATTGATGGAATACAGTAATGGATGACACTGATGGATGGAATATAGTGATAGATGGATGGATGATTGATTGATGGAATATAGCGATGGATGGATGGATTTTGAATGGAATATAGTGATGGATGGAGGGATGGTGGATAGATGGAAAATATAGTGATTAATGAATAGATAGATGGACAGTGATGGATGATGGATTGATGGAATTCAGTGATGGATGGATGGATGACACTGATGGATGGATGGATGACACTGATGGATGGGTGCATGGATTGATGAATGGAATACAGTAATGGATGGATGGATGACACTGATGGATGGATGGATGGATGGATTGATGGAATATAGTGATGGATGATGGATGGATGACACTGATGGATGGGTGCATGGATTGATGGAATATAGCGATGATGGATGGATGATGACAGTGATGGATGGATAAATGGCACTGATGGATGGATGGATGGATGGATAGATTGATGTAATACAGTAATGGATGGATGGATGGATGACACTGATGGATGGGTGCATGGATTGAAGAATGGAATATAGTGATGGATGGATGAGAGTGATGGATGGGTGCATGGATTGATGAATGGAATATAGTGATGGATGGATGAGAGTGATGGATGGGTGCATGGATTGATGAATGGAATATAGTGATGGATGGATGAGAGTGATGGATGGGTGCATGGATTGATGAATGGAATATAGTGATGGATGGATGAGAGTGATGGTTGGGTGCATGGATTGATGAATGGAATATAGCGATGGATGGATGAGAGTGATGGATGGGTGCATGGATTGATGAATGGAATATAGTGATGGATGGATGAGAGTGATGGATGGGTGCATGGATTGATGAATGGAATATAGTGATGGATGGATGAGAGTGATGGATGGGTGCATGGATTGATGAATGGAATATAGTGATGGATGGATGAGAGTGATGGATGGGTGCATGGATTGATGAATGGAATATAGTGATGGATGGATGAGAGTGATGGATGGGTGCATGGATTGATGAATGGAATATAGTGATGGATGGATGAGAGTGATGGATGGGTGCATGGATTGATGAATGGAATATAGTGATGGATGGATGAGAGTGATGGATGGGTGCATGGATTGATGAATGGAATATAGTGATGGATGGATGAGAGTGATGGATGGGTGCATGGATTGATGAATGGAATATAATGATGGATGGATGAGAGTGATGGATGGGTGCATGGATTGATGAATGGAATATAGTGATGGATGGATGGATGGATGATGGACCATCAGAGCTATTGGCTAAATTTTAACCAAAGTTAGACTGACTTAAGTTTTTCCCACTTTTCACAACCCAGTCCAATTAATTTTATCCGAATCAATGTTGGAATGATTAATTCCTGAAGAGTTCCCACCCTACATTTTTTATGGCACAGAAAAAAATGACACAAAACAAACAAATTTGATGTGATGGCATGCAGCAAATGTCAGTAATATTAGAGTAATATGTGTGACTTCTGGAGATTGGTTGTGTTCATTGCAGCAGGAATGCAATGTGGCTGAGTTTGTCAGCATCTCCACTGCATTATTCAAAACACAGCACACAGATCTGCTCAGAATTCAGCGCACCTCTACTGGCAAATGCCCTGCAACGGCTAACCATAATAGCTTCCACTGCATTTGGACGAGCCGTTATTAATCATATTTGGATGGGGACATTTGTAGCAGACAAAAAAAAAAAAAAAAAAGAGTGATCCACCTTTAACACTTTTCATTAAGGCACTGCCAGAAAGATTTTTCTGTCTGTCAGAGTTTAAGACAGAGAGTATTTCTCATTTACGCTGCTAAGATTTGCATTACATGACCTGTTTGAGAAAGCACAGGAATCTACACTAGAGAGAACTCATTATTTCATAAAATGATATCTTTAGAGGAGCTAAAAAGGCTTACACTTTAGCCAACTGAGAAAGGAAAAAAAATCAAGTTATGAAATCATTGAAATAGTTTGCTTCAGAGAACTTGCTCAACTCTTTAAAGCTGAAGTGTGCAGTTTTAAGTCATCAGATAGATCAGCAGAAATACATATTGCTGCAAGCAACAATTACAGCCCCTACATTTTTCATTCATTCCCAAAAAAACTCTGTTTTAACTGATAAATACCAAACAAGACATCCAACTCATGCCAAATCATTTACAGTGCAAGTACTTGTGTCACCATTATAGCGCCACCTTTTGGACAAACAGCAACTTCAATGGTGTTTTACATGCCTATACCTAATTCATCGATCTCATGTGTGCCAAAGGGCAAAGATTATTTAGATAATTGTTCAAAACAGGACTCTTTGTCTTTCTGTTTAGTGTGTGTGTGTGGTGAATCAAATCAGTTCAGCAACAGCTCTGTTTATGTAGAGGTGGATGGTGTTAACATTCAGAAGCTCTGGATCTTTCAGCATAAGCACTGTACACATGCACGTCCTCACATACAGTCTCTCTTCCCCATTAGCTCTTCTAGGTAAATGATTTAACATGAACCCATGTTCAAAGCCGAGAGAAATCCTTTAAACCCGCGTGAATCAATCCCGTCGATTCTGATGATAAAGACTGCATGTAGGTGTGAAAGCAGGGAGGTCATGAAGGGCCGGAAAAGTTTTTCTCTACACTGCTGATGAAAAATGCATGAGACCTAGTCCAAAGGAGCTGTTATTGGTTTATTTATTTATTTATTGGTTGTTGGATTTTTTTTTATGGCTGACAGAATAATGGAGCAGGTCTAAAAACTAATAGAGAGAATACAATTTTGCTCAAATATTACTCATAATAAACATTGTCTACTGCCTAAGTGTGTGTGTATGTGTGTGTAAATATTATATAATTGTAATATTTAAATGTCATTATAAATTAGTATTATTATTATTATCATAATATTCACAATTATTATTTTGAATATTACTACTATATATATCAAAACATTAATATATTTTATTTTTATTTTTATACAATATGATAATCAATATGATTAGTATTATTTTATTATATTTACGAGATATTAAGCCAAATTATATTTGATATTATACAAAGCATACAAATAAAAACATTATTTACTGCCTAAGTTACACACACACACACACACACACACACACACACACACACACACACACACACACACACACACACACACACACACACAAACCCATTTGAGAGTTGTTTTGGGACATTGAGCTGTTTCCTCACAATGGGAATTGGACAAGAAAACACTTGAAAACATAGTATTTCACGGGAAAAAGTAAATAATGGATCAGAAGAACATGAAAAAGGGCCCACACCCATCATTCAAGCAAACACTTTCCACAACTCAGCAAATCGGATGAAAAAAAGAACATGTTTTGGAGGTTGTAGCGGAAAAGAAACACAATTAGAAGAGACAGAAAAGCGGGGAAGATGGGAAGGAGGCTTTCGACTGACACTGATGAAGAGCTTGATGTGGGTTTGATTACTGTGGTTTTGGGCAGGCCGTGAGGAATGTGCCACAGCACAGTCTTTCTGCTGAGACGCTTACCTTATGGAGAGCCATTTAATCATTTCAGCTTCACATCCCTCTTCTATTGCCTCGCTCACTTTGATTAATGACTCATGTTACATCCAATTCAGCTTTACTGACATGACTGCACCGCTGTGAGTGCTGCTGCTCATTTGGGATGATAACACTCACACACATAAACACACACTTCCTGCAGTAGTGCTTATAAGTGACACTGCAAACCTGCCAAAGCTTATTGATTAGAGCCGTTCCTTACCTGCCAACATCACCAAACCTCACGCTTTAACATATACACCACCCTTCAAAAGACTGAGACTGGGCCAGGTTTCTAAAAAGTCTCTTCTGCTCACCAAGGCTGCACTTATCTGGTCAGAAATACGGTGAAAACAGTAATATTGTGAAATATCATTGCAAATTAAAATGATTTCTATTTGAATATATTTGAAAATATTATTTATTTCTGTGATCAACGCTAAATTTTCATCATTTCCTGTCCTTCGGAAATCAATCTAATATACTGATTTACTGCTCAAGAATCATTTCTGATTATCATCAGTGTTGAAAGCAGTTGTGCTGCTTCAAATGTAAAAATAAAATCAAAATAGATTTTATTCAGGATTCTATGATTAAGTTCAAAAGAACACTTTTGATCAGTTAAATGCATCCTTGCTAAATAGAAGTAAAATATTATTTTCAAACATTGTGTAGCGAGTTACAATGTAGAAAAGAAAAATGTAGTGTGCTTAACCCTACAACAAAAAAATCAACTCACCATCAGGTTGTTCCTTATATGAATTATGTTTTTCTCTGTGAAAAACAAAAAAGTTCAAGAAAGAATTTTCAGAAATAAACTGTTAATATACATAACTGTCAAGATACACACAAAATATGAACAAACTATTTAAAAAAAAATATTTGCAAAATATTATTTTAAATAGTATAAATATTTTTTATTAAAATGAATGAGTGATTGAATTAATAAATTATGATTGATGATTAAAGGATTGATGACCGACAATCAAATGAAAATATAAATCAATGGATGAATAAACAAATGATTGATTAAATTAATGAATGAATAATGGAACGAATTAATCATTAAACAAACAAATGAATGAATGAATAAAATTAATAATTAAACAACAATGATTAAATGAACTAATGAATTAATGATTAAAAAAAAATGAATGAATGAAAGAATGAAACTAATCAATGATTAAATGAATGAATGACTGACTGAAATGTCTTCCATTTCTTGATGTGAATGAATCTAACTGCAGTACTTTGTTCAAGGTGGCATTAATTGTACAATGTGCTCAAATATGCACAGTACACACACACACACACACACACATACACACAAACCCCAAAGCCACAAGGGATGAGCGAATCATTCCAAAGCTGGATCAGAAATGATTTCCACTCTAGTCTCTTAGTTCCCCTCGGACGTCCAGTAATTGATTTTTTTAAACCTCTTTTGTTGTCACTCCAAACCCAGCCTGTGCTCTCTCAGCTTTTCCACTTCTATGTCTCTCTAAGCAGTTTTTTGGTCCCCTGAAGGCCACAAGCCTCACCCCACCAGACCTAAGAGCACAAAAACTTCTCCTTTAAACCCGAAGCCCATCAAAATGACAACACATATACAGAAACACATCTGTGAAGCCAAAGGTTTTCAAAACGGCAACTTTTTCTCACTTATGAATAAACTGATCTTTAGTTCATGTCAATCATGTTCCAAATAAAGTGAGTAAGCTGTGCTCTTAAAGTATTTCATTTAATGCATTATCTCCATATTGCATTTGATTATATATAAACATTCCCTCATTCAGTTTCCGACAAAAATCACGATTGTTATATGCATATGGCAAAAATCCTCTTATACAGTACATGCATACATCTCTGTAGGGTTTCTTTGTTCTTTTCACGTTTTCTTATGATTCGTACTCACACACTCCACACATTTCAAAGGACGTCTCTTCCGTTCTTCAGGGTATCTCTCAATCTGACGAAAGGTGCAGCGGTAAATAGGAAATCCTCATCTTTGTGTTTTTCGTCTGCAGAACATCAAAGAGCAGAAAAATGGAGTGGTGAATGGTAATACAACTGAAGATGGATCTTCCAGATAAAACAGCAGAAGTACTCGCTCATCTTCACTGGGGAATACACTTGATGAAGTTCATAATGAATTCAATTATGCCAAACCTGTTTGAAATATCGCTCTCAGAATCAAGGGCCTGTGATGCGACAGATCAACCCATTCACGAACAGCACCAAACTATTTCAGCTGGCAAATAAAACCCCTCTGTGTCCGAGAAAATCGATGCAATCTGCTGTTGAAATGGTCCGGACAGAGTTGACAAATGAAAGATTTATAATAACAGATTGATTGGGACACAAACTGACCTCATTAGTATTCATAGTATTTATGTTAAGTGGTTCTATCAAACACACAGCGTGAACGACTTCAGACATCCAGACTGTAGGATTTTGTTAACAATTTGCAATAAAGTTTAATGCATTCATGTAAATCGTATATTACATGATAAACAGCAGTTAACACTTTCATATCCATCTTTGTTAATGTTCATTTCTATATATAGCACTAATGCATGTTTAACACTACATGAATATATTATGGACAAAATAACTATATTTGTAAAGATTATTACAATAAACTTGTTAAACTTGTTAGTTCATCATACATAATGTATAATATTCTAATATTATATATACCATTTTATACTAGTATTAATACATAATAATTGAGCTTAAACACGTTATCATTTACTTAATACTTTGTTTAGGTAAAAAAAAAAATTTAAGAGTGATTTTATGTCAATAACAATATTATTATAATTAATTAAATTAATAAAGAATTTACTAAAAACATTAATAAAAGAACAACATACGAAAACATTATTAACAATAATTGTATTATTTAATTTGTATTTAATTTTCCTTCTTATAAGCAAAAATGCTGTTCATTGTTAGTTCATGATACATAATGCATAACAGTAATATAAAATATATGTCGTATAATATATTGTATATATATATAAAGTCTTTATAAACATAAAAGTGTATAATGTACATCTAAATACCTGTCATTACTAATCAGGACACGCAGCACCAAGGCACAGCAAACTTGAGCTGCATAACATCATCTAGAAAGTGAACACATGGAGGAGATGGCGTTCTTTGAGTGTAAATCACGAAGACACAGAGCAGCGTTTGTATTTAATTAGCCTTCAGTGCGCCTGCTGTGCCCAGCCAGTATGTAATTACTGAGTAATGCTTTTAATTGGAGACATTCCCGTGATTCTGACGAGACTTTTCTGAGCTCAGACTGTGATTCAGTAAGAAAATCCACTTGATAAGCAAACCGCCGCTTTAACAGGGAAGACGCATTCAACCGTTCTAACTGGAGCAAGGATTTAAGCCCTTTCATTTATTTTTAATGCTCAGGTAATTCAGCCATAACATTTCAGAAAGTTTTCAATGCCAAAATGCCATGTTTCGGGAAAAATGAACAGCCGCCGGTATGCGTGGGAGTGAAAGATTAAAATTCCCCGAATAAGAATTCAGTTTCACAGGGAGAATAAAGCCGAAAATATGTCAGTTCAAATGAAGACGGAGTCCTTGTGGGTCAAGGTTTAGCAGATTCGCTCATGCTGCTAATATAACAACTACACCAACTAGCTGCAAAAAGCATCTTTATCATTGTCAAAATTCAATAAACTTAAATCAACATATATATTAATTGTTTAAAAGACTGTTAATAGTGTGAAAGGGTTCAATGAGATGAGGAGAAAATATAGAAGTGCGTGTTGAACAAACTCATCATCTTCAGGTCCTCAGGCCACTCATTGTCTTCTGAACACCACATGAACATCAAAACGCCTTTGAAGATAATAGGGAAGGATTTTTGCTACCACAAGGAAAGAAGCTCTAACCAGATGAGTCGACGTGTTAAAGCCCTCTTAGTGAGACGAGGAACAAAAGATTGCAAAGCTTGTTTTTACTGGAGTGGAGAACTCTGTCTACTTCAGTCCATGAGATAAATGAGATCAGGAACAGCATGTTAAGTGCATTACATGCTCACACAGATACGGTATAAATGAATGCAGTTTTTACATATTATTACATTTTATTTGACATATTTCAAACTTTTTTCCAGACAAGAGGAAGTCATTGGGTGAGTTGTTTGGTTCTTCAAATAATATTTTGCAGCGGTTTAAAAGTACTGAGAAATAGTACTTAAACTAAAATAAAAAAAAATTAAGAAAAAATGGTTCTTTAGGGGAATTAAAACTAGTTATTTTATTAAGATTAATATGATCATTATGCGTGTACAGATATTTAAGTACTTTTAAAGTTTAAAAAATATAATTTTTTTATTGAAAAACATTTGTCATATGACATATTAGTTTTTTTAAGGCTACATGAAGTTATAATAATGTGTAAAGTATTATTTTTACCTTATAAACGTACCAAATATTTGTACTTTTTGTGCAGAAAAAAGTAAAATAGAGATTCCCCAAACAGTGCTATTACTCAAATATTTTGAGTAATAATGGTGATCGTATTATGGGATATCATTTTACACTAAATATATATATATATATTTTTTACAAGAAAACAAACTCTATTTATAGAAAGAAAATTGCATCACCTGCTATATCTGCCATCCTGCTATATATATATATATATATATATATATATATATATATATATATATATATATATATTTATTGATATTACTGAATCAGACTTTCCACTTTCTCAATAATAATAATAATTAAAAAAAACTTTTTGTCAAGTTTCTTTGCAAGATATAAATTCATAACTATATTTTTTTTTCTTTTTTTTAAAGGTAGTCACAATTTTGACTTTGTCTTGCAATTATTAATTAACATATTGAAATTCTGACTTTACATCATGCAATTTACAAAAATAATAATTTTAATTGTGAGTTATAAACATCCAGAATAAAAATTTACAAAGATAACTGACATTTTAATCTCACAATTCTGACTTGACTTTACAGAATCGGAGGTTATCTCACAAAGAATTGTGAGCTAAACTATAAACCAAATTGTCAGACAAAAAAAAAAAAAAAATATATATATATATATATATATATATATATATATATATTTATCCAGTTGCAGAAACAAGCTTCTATACTTTCCAACCTGTTTCCTGAAAATGCATCTAAAAAGTTGAAAAGCGGATACCAAGTGAACATGCAATGAAACATGTGTGATGCAATGTGAGCTCCAAAAGCACAAAAAAGAGTTTAATAAACTCTGAACCTCTGAGTCAACTTCACATTCTTGTTTCAGCACATCCAAAAACCGAGTACTTTTAGACTAGAAACAAGCCATCTATAACGAAAAGCAGCTTTCCATAAACATGCCTCACTTCTACAAAAAAATCCTACTGGAGCTTGTCTAAGAGATACGCTTGAATCGGCGGGTCACAGTGAGCTTCTGTGTTCATGCTGTGCTCGACTCAAGGAAACAGCTCACCTAACATCAGATTTCATTCTGCCTGGGCTTTGATCAACAGTTTCTGCTCCAGATTTCCTCACGATCACGTGTGATGGAGGACGAGCCGGTCCACCGCAGAACCAGGAACACGGGAGGGCCGAAGAGCGCCGAGGGATGACCAACCTGCAGAGATGTTCCTCTCATGCCATTTGCACCAATTAAATATCTGTAGTGGTAGAAGAATATGGAGTGCAGTACAGCTGAAACATTTTGAAGATCATGAAATTAGTCCATATGACTTTAACCTTTATTAAATAATCTAGCTATTTGAAAAGGTGAATTTTACTGGACCTTTAGATACTTCATGCTTTTATGTGGTAATTGCTGTAATTCCTGAAGATGAATGTAGTTAATAATAACCTGTTATGATTAATTATGTACATCTCACTTTGAGCTAATTTGTTACAATGTCTTAAATGACGATAATTAAGTGCTTCCTTTTATGAAAAGTATTTTTTTATTGTTTGGGCAAAACATATAACTCAGTCCAACACAATGGCTACTGAAAGACAACCAAATAAATGTTTTTAGACTAAAACATACACTATAAAGTTATATTTAGAAAGTTTTAATGTTGATCATTTGGATGTATTAAAATTGCATATTAAATATGATACAATAGGCTTCATAGGGTTAAAATTCATATAGGCCACTTTTATATGTTTGGTGTTGAATAGGGATGCAATCAATTTGAAACTTTTGGCCAATACCAATAAGCAATATTTATTCTCATTTTATGGCATATTACTGATAATATAAATATTCTATCATCCATTGTCAACATAAATAAAAATTAATAATTTAATAAAACACTATAACATGTTACAAGTAAATGTAGGCACCACAGTGTTAAATATTCAGTATTATTGCAAGTTTGCTGCAGATTTAATGAAGATTACATTAAAATTAGTAATGTTGATAAATATAAACTATAAAAAATGTTTTAAGTAATGTAGAAATGTTAACAAGCATGCACAGTTAAATGTAAAATCAACCGAAACCAGTGAATTAAGAAAAAAAATAATAATAATTGTATCATTAATCCTTAGCATCCCCAAACATTCTTGGCTTAACAATTACTTTAAAGAGCCACACAGATGGGAAATCAAAAATTACCTGTATTACAGTGTATGATGTAGCTGTCCATCAGTGTAAACAATGTGCAAAGTAATTTAACCAAAAAGTACACAATTTATAAAGTTATTGGCTTCTAAAGTAAGGAGTCGACTCTGAATCGCTGAAACAAGTCGTTATAGATTTCAAATCTTTTGCCCATCTCTATGTACGTCACTAGGAACACTTTGCATAATAATCTCCGCCTACCGTCTTGGGAGAAACGAAACTCTGACCTGCCCCACCCCCCACACACACACAGACGCTCTGATTGGTGTGAGAGCATCATGTCGAGGAGACAGTGTGTTTTTAATTGTAAAGGCAAGTTTGTTTTATTTTCACTGCCAAAGAATGAAGATCAGAAGAACCAATGGCTAAAATTCATTTTTACCACAATACTAGAGCAGTACAACAAATCCCTTTTGTTGTGTTCACAACATTTCACTGATGACTGCTTTTCTAATCTCTGTGAGTACAAGGCGGGATTTTCAAAGCGTTTGACCATAAAAGAGGGTTCATTACAAACTTTATTTAGACCAACAAGCATCTCCGAATCACAACGCGAAGTATGATTATGAAGTTATGTGTTTGTTTTCTCCCGAGCGTCTTATCAGTATGTGTGCTGTCTGCAGCCTGTCTGCGCTGATCTTCATTTACAAACACGTCGTTAAAATGAAGTGTAACAAGTGCTGCTAACAGATATTCTGTGATAAAGTAATCCATATGAAAACAACGCGATGTCCGTTTTTCACGTCTCCCTTTATATCTAATGTGACTACGGTCCCGCGCTGAACGCGCTATTCAGATTCAAACTGAAGCGCGCGACTTGAATACACCCACACAGAAGAAAAAGCAGCGAGACTGTTCAAGTTTTTTATTTTACTGTTTGCTTCGCGATAAGAGGAATAAGACATAATTCACCCCAAAAAGATGCTAACGCATTGTTTACCATGAAGTTGTGTGCGGAACAACCCATCAAAAGTGACGATGTTAGTTGACCAATCAGAACACAGTATGCTTCCGAAAGGTGGGGTTTAAGGAAACTGAATCTTTTGAACAGCTTCGCGGGAACCGTTTGGGGATCTCTGAGAATTGAGGTAATTTTAAAATGATATTTTGACAAAATGACAATGTTTTTTAAACCTTGGATGGATTTAAACCTATTGTACAGGACTTATAAACAGTGATAGGATGCTTAGAATTTTCATCTTACTGGCTCTTTAAGGAAAACGCAACAGAATAGGACAGACAAAAATCACTTTTATAGCTGTCAAAGCATAATTACATTTGAGTTCAGAGTATGTGTGGAATGAGTTGCTCTCTGAAGAGAAACCCACATCATTCAGAGACGCTTCCTCCATCTGCTGCAGTGCAGGAGTTTCACATTCAGACATCAGCGTGGTGAAGCACTGCCACGGAGAGCTGCTTTATATCAAACATCTGATATGAGGCTTGATATGATGCAGACGGACTGAATGTTCCTGTGCAGATTGGGTAAATCCATAAAGCCTGTGGTGATGCCTCCTGGGAGGAGCTCAATATTACAGCTATCAACTGAACATCAGAACACAAAACTAGGGGTACAACAATATGATGCTATGGTACTAATCCATCTTTTAAAGGATGAATGTAACAGGGAAAAAAAAAAAGCCAGAGTTCATGAATTTTATAGAGTTTATTTAAAGTGCAAAAGGTCAATAGTCAATAATAAATCATGCATAAAAAGAGCATGAACATGCATTAATAAAATAGAAAATGGATTTTAATGTGATCTTGTTTGTGAGTCTAAGCAGCACTGAAATAGAGGAACTACTGCACGATGTTTGGAGGAGTTGCATTACAGCATTACATCCCTCAAACCTCCATTACTCTCAGCTTTCATTTTAAATGGGAACATTTCAACGGCCCATGAGCCTTGTTCACAACATGAGGCTAAAGCCAAGCGATGCTTCACATGTGTCCTGTCAACTTAGATATGATCTAGCTTTACTATATAAAGATGTTTGGGATCCATTTGTTGTTACAAATACTTAAATGTTCATTTATTTGACTGCCTTTAATTGGCCATCTCACTTGCTTTCTGCCATTTGAGATGGTGTACACAAACATTTAAGGCATATTTGTGATGGATCATGTTGCATTAAATGCTCTCAACGCCTTTAAAATCCTGAATCATTCAGTGACTTTCCATGGACATCTTTGTTTTAAGGACACATCTCCATCTTACTATCCTCTGCTTTTTGGAAAGCCTCCAGTGAATTAATTTTTCATCTGCATCTTATGATGGGAACCATCTGTTTGTGCTTTATGAGCTTATGTAGAGAGATGAACGAGCAAATCCGTAAATACATCACACTGATCCACATATGTCTGCAACATACGGTAACAATGAGAGCCAGAGATCGAACTCAAGCAGATACACATCTAATGAACTCTGACCTGTGCATTCACAGAGCACAAAGATGTTTGAGCAAAATAAGATCTAAATGTCACAGACTGGCCTCTTTACTCAATAGAGAGAGAAAAAAAAAAAAAACAGAATTCCAGTCAGTGTCTGGTGTGACCACCATTCCTGCAGTCAGCATGACAATTGCATGCTCCCTCAAAACTTGCGACATCTGTGGCATTGTGCTGTGTGACAAAACTGCACATTTTAGAGAGGCCTTTTATTGTGGCCAGCCTAAGGCACACCTGTGCAATAAACATGCTGTCTAATCAGCATCTTGATGGATTACCCCCCCCCCCCCCCCCCACACACACACTAATTATATGATGGCATGCACTAGTCACTTTGTGCAGCACTGGTCTGCTCACTACCTCATTCAGCATGGAACTGACATCATTCCACTACCTCATCAATCAGTTAAATAAAATAACTTCTCTTGAGCCCTTTGTCACTTGTCACTTTAATTAGACTTAATAAGATATTTTTAATAAGGGATTTTATTTTATTTATTTATTTTTTGCACTAAATCTTTTATCTGCACTGTTGTTCACTTCATTGATTTGCACTATATCTGTCATTTGCCTTGCGCTGCTTTATTTAACTTTATTTTTAATTTTATTACATGCCTTTTTTTTACATTCCCTTATTGTATAGTTGTATCTACATTTTATATTTGATCTAGATTTTTTAGGCTTTAATGTTAACGTTATCTGTATGCACCGGGGTCTGAGAGTAACGCAATTTCGATTCTCTGTATGTATGTACTGTACATGCGGAAACTGACAATAAAGCAGACTTGAACTTGAACTTGAAAATCAGGTAGCAGAATTTTGCTTTGATTAAAGAAATAAATAAAAAAAGGTATTTTTAGGCCATATACCTATAACATTTTTGGCATGTTAAAATATTGTAAAAAGCCATTTCAAAGATAGTTTTTATGCAATGTTAGCCACTCTGGAACACCATCACTGGGTTTGACATTATTATGCCGTCTTACAAAGATAATGTTGCACCACTGAAATCAGAGATAAACAGGGAGAAAATTATTAATTTTGCATACTTCTGACAGGCACCATCATGCTGCTGTTTCACCGTTAAAGATGAATAATCTAAATTTAAAATATGAATTGTTTTCACATTAACAAAAAAACATGAAAGTTGGAAGCAAGAAAGGACTTCACTGCCCCTCAGCAAACCAGCAACTGTTTTAACTCTGCATATCAATAATTTTAAGGCATTCTGATTGGCTGACATGTCATGGGAGGGCGGGGTTTTATTAAATTAGCAAGATTGGCAATATTGTGCTAGCATATTACTTGTTTTTTATATACGTGTGTGTGTGTGTGTGCTGTCACCTAAGGTAACTGTGTTGCCTCCAACCAAAGCAAACAACAGATGATTATCGGAGAGGAAGGAGAAATTTCACAGATAAAGTGCAGACACCAGAGTCAGCACGTTCTTCCCAGTCATCTGTAATTGCCTTACAAACACCATCACCATGCTGTCTAGCTGCTCCTGGGGGATTTGAGAGATCCAGTGTATCATCTGCTGGCACACAAACACATGATGGGTGAAAACATATGCAGTGCACTCCAAACATTCAAGAGACGTTCACCTGAAAAGCAGCACTTTAAAAAGTTGCATGAATTAGGAAACAGAGGCACTTGATGATATATGACAGCACTGAATCCTGTGGATGTCAGCATGAAGTGGCACTCACAGCTGTTTGTTCTGAGTGTATAATAAGCATATATGAAATGATTAGTTCATAAAGTGAGAGCTGTGACAGCCTGTCATCAAACGGAGATGCTGTCGAGGGATCGATATCCAGAAGGACAACAGCTCTGCTCTCCTGCAGAGTAAATCTGTGAAGAGTAGAGCTGTTAGAGCAAGGCCAAGGTGAAAATGTGGGTTAAAGGGCATTATATAAGTTTGACTCCACACCTTCAAGCGATGGTTGGATGTAATAATGAAAAACCATTGTTTTGAGATGGACCTTTTCACTGAATCAGCCGGAGAGCTTCAACGACTCATTACTGAGCCCCGCTCACGGTACTAAATTGATGCTAATTCATTCATAAATCCATTCTTAGACATTTCTTCAACTTTGGCACTTTTAGGTCCCAGGAGATGATTTTTATTTCAGCAGATTGCCACTTTATTCTTTGTTAAATGAAGGTCATGTTTAAACCAGTATTTGACCTTTTCACAAGGCTTTTATTAATAATATTTATATTTTACTGCCCTTTTTCAAGATCTTTAATCTTAAATACATGCAAAAAATTTTTATTTTATATATAAAATATTTATAAAAATATTATTCCTAATAGTAATAATTATAATTTTTATTCTTATTTTAGTGTCCTTTTCTAGATACAAATATTATAATTACTAGTCCTTGACTCTAGGGGTCAAACAACTAAAAATCAAGTCAGGAATCTTGGTGTGATTCTGGACACAGACCTTAGTTTCAGTAGTTATGTCAAATCAGTTACTAAATCAGCATACTATCATTTAAAAACATTGCAAGAATTAGATGTTTTTAGACTATTGTAATGGGCTCCTCACTGGCCTTCCCCAAAAGACCATTAGACAGCTGCAGCTCATCCAGAACCAGAAGATCTGAGCATATCACACCAGTCCTCAGGTCCTTACACTGGCTTCCAGTTACATTTAGGATTGATTTTAAAGTACTTTTACTCGTATATAAGTCACTAAATGACCTAGGACCGAAATATATTGCAGATATATTCACAGAATATAAACCTAACAGAGCACTCAGATCACTAGGATCAAGTCAGTTAGAAATAGCAAGGGTTCACACAAAACAAGGGGAGTCTGCCTTTAGTTACTATGCTGCCCGCAGTTGGAATCAGCTTCCAGAAGAGATCAGATGTGCTAAAACACTAGTCACATTTAAATCTAGACTCAAAACCCATCTGTTTAGAGGTGCATTTATTGAATGAGCACTGTGCAATGTCCGAACAGATTGCACTATATTTTCTTTTTTTTTTTTTTTATGTAAAATCATTTTCTAACTGTTTTAAATTCATTTTAAATAATTATTTTACTTTCTTTTATGTAAAGCACTTTGAATTACCATTGTGTATGAAATGTGCTATATAAATAAACCTGCCTTGCCTTGTCAAATTAAGCCCAAAAGTGTGCAATATCATTCAATTGTGTGCATTTATAGAGAAATAACATCCTATGATGACTCCTATCAAAATAATTAGAAATAAACAGTGTTGGTCATTGTCAGCTGACAAACTAAATAGTTATAGTGTGAGTGTGTGTGTGTGTGTGTGTGCGTGTGTGTGTGAGTGTGTGTGTGTGTGAGTGTGTGTGTGTGTGCTCTTGTTTTTGTGACATATCAGGACACAACTCTGTATAATGACATGGGTATGACACAGGTATTACAAGGGGAGGGTGACTTATGAGATATTACCCATGTCCCCATTTTTCAAAACGCTTATGAATCATACAGAATGAGTTTTTTTGAGAAAGTAAAAATGCAGAAAGTTTCCTGTGAGGGTTAGGGTTAGGTGTAGGGTTGGTGTAGGGACAAAGAATATACAGTTTGTACAGTATAAAAACCATTACACCTAGGGGATGAGCACACTTTTCACAAAAACAAACGTTTGTGTGCGTGTGTGTGTGTGTATGCATAAGTGTGAAAAGTATTTTAAAATTCATTTAGCAATGCACAAGTAACGACCCTCGAGGACGATACGATACCACTGCTCCCCTTCAGAGAGACAAGCTGAATAACAAACAGCTCAGAAGGCCTGAATAAAGGATGGGCTTTCAAGCCAACAATCAATCAGTTAGCCAGCGTGACCAGAGGTATCCCAGCTCACAGAGATTTATGGGTTCAGAGGTCAGAACGAAGGAAACAAAACATTGCAGGTGATATACACCACTGGAGCGCCGGTGCCGACCTTCCCAACAGCAACTCAACACCCCACAGTCAAAAAACACACACACCTGCCAATCCAGAGGTCAAAGGTGACCAATGAGAGTTTTGCAGAGCCCTGTTATTTGAAGATGTCTTATGATGTCGCTCAGGACACGTGAAGTCAAGTACCTCTGCATCTCCCTGTCCAGGAGAAAAACACAGCGTTTTTAAGAACAAGAGGGGGCTGAACTGAGTCACAGACAAATAACCACTAGAGGGCGATCTAGAGGAGCAGAGCAAAACATGACGACTGCTGCTGGTTCAGGATCAAGAGAGAAAACATGAGCCGCCGGGTGTTTGCACATGAAATATGAGGGTGTTTCATATAGAGCTACTGTGCTTCGCTGAAAACAGGGGAAACAAAGAGTAGACGATCAAGCTGTTGTTTCTCTTCATTTAAAAATTACATGTAATAATTTTTAAAAATCTACATAAATGTAATTTAATTTACAAAAATTAAAACAATTTAATAAAATATAAAAATGAGACGTAACTAAGTAAATTGAAAGCAAATTAATTTAACATTTAAAATTGTAATAAAATAAATTATATTGAATACAATTTAAATAAAATAGATACATTTTAAATGAAACTAAAAATAAATAAATAAATGGGATTAAATGTAAAAATGTACATAAAAAGTAAATATTTTAAAAATATATATTAAATTATTTTATTTTTTTATTAAAATAAATGCAAAACACTGTCATTAAAAGCTACTTTAAGTTAAAAAAAATTAAAATAATTAAATGGATAATTACACATATAAATAACTTCTGGTTGGTGTTCAAATAAACTATTCAGCCTCACAATCAGTTGGTTGGTGCTTCACCAGCTACATGTGAGGACACCATTAGATCTGCCCTGCTCATAATAACAGCAGCTGTAGCAACAGAAGACAACAGTGCACAGAGAGAAGAGAGAAGGTGTTCGTGGAGTACACTGTTGTCCATGCTCCTCTCCTCTCCAAGCACTCCTCAGTTCCTCACGGTCTCAGCGAAAAACCAATTACTTTTCAAACAGCCCCAGAGGCACCAAACGGTACTCCGTCTCTGCCAATTATCTCCCGCTCCTCTGCGACAGACGCACGCATCCGAGTGTGTTACTGCTCAACAGGTCCGCTGGCAAAACCCTCTTATTTAACATGATTTGATATGATTGTGCTGGGAGGTGAGGGAACATTTGGTCCACCACTAAAACATTCAACACGTTAAAAAAAAAAAAAAAAAAACCTTTCTCTCACTGAAAATAAGAAGTTTATCTTTTATGCTGCTGACTGTGAATTGAAGTCAACAAGAGTCTGTTTTACTAACATAATGCCACATCTCATTGTGAAACAGTAGGACAAGAAAAAGAAAAGAAAACTGGATTTTATTCAGAATTTTATTGGGTTGTGAAAACCAGTCTTTGCATGCAAAGTAAAATATAAAGCAGAATTTAAAATGTTAAATTAGAAAAATAGAAACAGTACTATTTTTTTTTTTTTTTTGATAAGGCACACTCCAATAATAATTGTTTTAAATACACAACTTCAAAAAAAAAAAAAGTTTAATCATTTCAAATGATTTTGAAATATGTAAAAAGTGTTTTCATTGTATTTTCCTAGATAAAAAAATTAAATGCATGAACACTGGGGCAGTCAAGCATAAAAAAATATTCAAAAGCAGCATACAATTACCATAAAAGTGGTTTATATGAATCCTGTGCGATCTTAAAAGTCTTCTGAATTCATTTGACTGATTTGTGTGATGAACAGTCCAAAATCAAGCTGTTATGCAAAAAAAAAAAATCCTTCCTTTCCTGCTGCAACTGAATCATGTATTTGAGAACCATCTGATTCAATAAAAGAATCATTCGGACTGGTTTTGTGATTCAACAGATTCACTGAAAAAAACAAAACTATTCATTAACAATCAAAGTCATGAACTCATCAAGAACAGAGAGATAGATAACCAACATATTCCTGAAAAGGGAGAGTTCGACAAAGACACAACGATGACTGTATGACAGGACGTTACTAATTACAATTTTAGCAAGCGATCAGTATAATCTCACAGCAATACAACTCTCAGCGATTAAACAGGCATCTGAAAGAGGCTAATTATTATCTGATGAGCTCAACACACACAACACCGCGAGAAGAATGAAAACTACAGGAGCTATGGTTAATCAATATCACCTTATAGGGCGTGAAAAACAAGATGATCGATTGTGTTCCCCAGCGCAGGATAACAGCACCATTCATTACAGGACTGATGCAGCTATTGACCACGCGCTAATATATTACACAAATGGAGAACGCTGCTCATTAAAGACTCAAGTATACGATATGTAGCAGAGCTCTCGAAACAAAGAGTCTGCCGCATGACATTTTCATCACCATCAATAGCAGGGCTTTACTTATTCATGAGGTTAAACAATTACCCAGCAGACAGACACTCTTTCACACTGTAGCAGTGCTAATGAAGAAACTGTATTAGCTGAGTAAACAGCCAGAGATTCACTGATTCTCTCATTTAATATTCAAGTAATGAATTGCCCATCAGTGAGGCTGTGAAGTGCCAGATAAATGTGTCTGAGCTGTCTTACCTGACACACACACACACACACACAGTCATTTTATGGCATCACAGGGCTGTTTCAGACACAAATGCTGCTCTGAAAAGGAGAGTTTGCTGCCTTTAAGAAACTGATTTGATGGCATCAGGAGAAAGCAATCCCACAATGCACTATGGTGAGTTGTAAAAAAAAAAACATCCTTTCAAGTCGGTGAACGAAGCGTGAGAAATGCTGAAAACTGCAACTATAACTTCTGAAAAAGTACAGAAATACAAATGTCCATACTGCCCAAATCAGGAAATATTAGTTTATTTAGTATTTCAAAATATTATTACATTATAATTGCATTTTTACAAATTATATAATTTTAATATTTTTTGTATTATTAATTATATCAATAAATAAATAAAATAAAAAGTCTATATATTCAAATTATTCATAATCTAATTCAAGTATAAAAATTCTGATAAAATGATGCAATATTATACTTCTATTCATAAATATATCATTTTAAACTGAAATTGTTTAATTTGTTGTATAGTCATGTTATATTATTAATTATATAAAAATAATACAATACAATAAAAATAGAATGATATTCTGCTTCTAAATTTCCCTCACTGCTCCTGAGTAAAAGCCGTCAGATTTATTTGGAGGAGGTGACACACCAGTGTCGGGACGGGTGCGTGCCTCCCCCGGCTGCTACTGCTGCTGTAACGATTAGGAGCAGGGCTGGAGCTTCTGTCAAGAGAGTAACACATAGAGAAGGAAAATATACTTTCAGAGAAGTGCAGGCATGGAGGAGAGGATCGATGACGTAAACCAAAGATGAGAGGAGTGGAATGAAAGAAATAATGCATAGAGTTCAATCTGCTTCCAATTATTGGAAATATGACTGAGGAAGATTATGTTTGAAGAAGAAGATTTAAGGGATTTGTTCTTACTAAACAATACAACACAAAAAAACTGTGAATACATGTCTCTTCATCTCTTATGTTTACGCAGGGCCTGAAAATACTGAAAAGTGACGTGATCCAGAAATTATCTACATATACTACATGACCTTGACTGTCGTGTGGGAAAATCATTTCCAGCCCAGATTAATGTTCATCTGCAATTTTTCTTCATTTTAGGTGAGAGATCATTACTGTCTGATTAAACCCTCCAGCCCTAATTTCATCATGACTTTGCCGTCTCTGTTATATTAACATATTATAACATCTACAGTGGCAATGGCACACACACACATATTATATATATACACACACACACAATGTATATATTTAAAATTACAAACAAATTACAAAATATTTATTTTATTCTTTTCTAAATGTAGTTTATAATTTTGTAATATAATCACATAAAATATTAAATCCAATTTGTTTATCTTTTATTCTTTCCTAAACAAACATACTTTAAATTTATAATATATTTATATTTATAATATATATATATAAATTTTATATTGATTATTTTCCAAGTTCATAACATTTCTGTTTTGAATGTGTATCACCATTGGACTTTAACTGCATTTGGCAACAGTAATTATACACATATTAGGACACAATAATAATCGTTTCTTAGAGGTTAGACATGTTGAAGCATAACCAACTTAAAAGAAGAACTGCATTAAAAAAGCCATTCAATCATAGTGAACACTACACTAGTTGTGCTGTATGTTTGTTGTTGATGTGAGATGTTTATTTATTGTCTTTGATTTATTTTGCACTGTCAAGATGAATTTGCATTCAATTCAGGCAGCAAATAAAACTAGATAAAATAAAAAATACATAAAAAAAAAAACATTTTCTTTCCTAGGTGCTGTCAATTTGGAAGCAACATAGGAAAGACAAATACCAGTATGCAGACAACCAAAATCTATTAAGGAATGAATGTCATGCAATGCAGTACCATTGTCCTAAACAAGATTCCCAACCTCAGGAAAGAGAGAACCATATACACATAAACAGAAACCGGAAGAAAGTTAAAGGAACCACACTATGTTATATTGCCTCACTGCTTTATGGCCTGTCAAGATGGCCATTGGTTATGCATTATGTTTGAACTGGACCAAAAAAAAGTAATAGAAACACCGAGCAGGCTGGACCGCAACCATGAATCAAGAGTTTGAGCTTTGATTTAAGAAATCCCATGCCTGAAGCCCAAGAGCAGCACATCTCTAGATGCCACAAATCAAGCCAGTTTGTGCATAGCTATGAATTACTGTGGAGACACAGAGCTTTGTAATGTAGCACAATATATTATATAGACTCAACGTCACACTATATTACCATGCATACATATATTTATGAGAACACGCTTAAATACTGGGCTACTATGTATATGGATGTCCAGCAAAGGGAATGATCTTTATTTTAAATCTGCAACACAAATGTCGGCACTAAACTGCGCGACGCCACAGGGATTCGGTCTAATAAAGTTCAGAGAGGTAATGATGAGTTACAGCTCTCTGTGTGATGCTGGAAATATATAATCAGCTCTCAGCACTAAATAAAACATCAATACTGGAGCGTATTACAAATACAGCCTGAACAGGAGAGCTTCGAAATATATCGGCCGTGTTTCAAATGCCTTTCTGCTTTTTGAAATGGATATTTTGATGAATATCAATGTGAGGGTGTGAAGCTTTAACAAATACAGGGTTATGAGGCCATTCAGCTTTGAGGATTGATGCTCCTTTTGAGCAGGAGGAAGATCTTTTGGTTCAGACTAGTGTAATGATGTATGCTTTAGAAAAGTCAACTGGGATTATTTTAATGTGCCTTTTATTTGCTCCATGTTTAATTTATTGAATATTAGCAGCTACATACTGCACATGTACCACTCCTGTTTGTTGGAAAAGATACAGACCTCCAAAATGGTTTTGTTTGCCATGTAACAGTCACCGTTTGCATATGTTGGTGACAGATGTGTATTCTTGAGCAGAAATTAAATTTTTAATGTCATTGGCCTTCAGCTCATCTGCACTTTTTGGTCTCTTGTTTCTCATCTTCCTATTGACAATTCTCTCTGGGGTTCAGGTCTGATGAGTTTGCTGGCCAGTCAAGCACACCAACACCATGGTCATTTATCCAACTTTTGGTGCTTTTGGAAGTGTGGGCAGGTGCCAAATCCTGCTGGAAAATGAAATCAGCATCTTTGAAAAGCTGGTGCATTTTCAGCAATGCTCCAAGATTTCTTGGTAGACCGGTGCAGTAACTTAGGTTTTCAAAAAACACAATGGACCGACACCAGCAGATGACATTTCACCCTAAATCATCACAGACTGTGGAAACTAAACACTGGACTTCAAGCAACTTGGACTATGAGCTTTTCCACCCTTCAGACTCTACCTTGGTTTCCAAATCAAATACAAAACTTGCTCTCATCTGAAAAAAGGACTTTGGACCACTGGGCCACAGTCCAGTTCTTCATCTTAGTCCAGGTAAGACGCCTCTGACGTTGTCTGTGGTACAGGAGTGGCTTAACAAGAGGAATACGACAACTGTAGCCAAATTCCTTGACACATCTGTGTTTGGTGGCTTTTGATGCTTTGACCCCAGCCTCAGTCCATGTCTTGTGAAGTTCTCTAAATTTCTTGAATCCAGTTTGCTTGACAATCCTCATAAGACTGCGGTTCTCTCGGTTGGTTGTGAATCTTTTTCCTCCCCACTTTTTCGTTCCACTCAACTTTCTATTAACATGCTTGGATACAGCACTCTGTGAACAGCCAGAATATTGGCAATGCATTTTTGTGACTTACACTCCCTGTGAAGGGGGTCAATGATTGTCAGGGACAATTTTGAAGGATCAGAAACTTTGCAGGTGTTTTGAGTTGATTAGCTGAATGGCATATCACCATATTCTAATTTGTTGAGAATTGGTGGGTTTTAGTTAAATGTGAGCCAAAATCATCACAATTAAAAGTACCAAAGACTTAGACTACTTCAGTCTGTGTGCATTGAATTTATTTAATACACAAGTTTCACAATTTGAGTTGAATAACTGAGATAAATGAACTTTTCCTCAGCATTCTAATTTATTGAGAAGCACCTGTATGTTTACCCAACTATGATGACTGACGTCCAGTAAAACGTGAACAGTGTCCATGATAAAAAATAGCACTGATTTGGTTAGAGGAGCAAAGAAATTCACTTATTTTTATCTACAATTCTGCGTTATCAGACAATATGAGTGTTCCTTATTCATCCAGAGGTGAAGTTACAATGAAAGATGACAATGAGTACAAAAGAGAACTTGTTCCATGTGAAAAACATCTGATGTTATAGGTGCCTCTGATGCAGTGAGACAAAGAGCAAAGCTTTCATGCTCCGCACACTTAAATGATTTAGAAATATTCCTTAAAAAGAGTTAATTGGCCATGTTTACAGGACCACTTAAGGATAAGTGGGCCACTCACCAAAAAAAGGAAGGAATAGACTCAAAGAGAATCATTTATTTTGAAATAACTAACAGTTTGGGATGCGGATAATTGGTTTCATGCTTTAACTCAAAAGAGCAGTGAGCTTTTTAAAAGCACTGCATGTGCTAGATGGTTTGCTCTAAACAGCTCTGAACAATTGCTTTCCAGGAACCAGAAGTGACCTGGACGTCAGTTCTTTTAAAGAGACTTGAAAGCTAGCCATTACTTTCATCACAAACAGGATGTATTGCATTCAAAACAAATGTTCATTCT
The DNA here is from genome assembly GCF_003368295.1 of Carassius auratus. Taxonomy (NCBI): domain Eukaryota; kingdom Metazoa; phylum Chordata; class Actinopteri; order Cypriniformes; family Cyprinidae; genus Carassius; species Carassius auratus. The sequence goes on from NC_039268.1 coordinate 2,554,823, forward strand.
ACTATAAGAAGCTAAAAATGCACATTCTAGTCATGCATAAACACGATTATCAATACATGAATCAAACAGTTTTTTTTACATTGATAATTGTTTCTTGAGTAGCAAATCAGCATATAGTATTATGATGCTGGAAATTCAGCTTTGATCACAGAAATAAATTACTTTTTAACATATATTCAAATAGAAAACAGTTATTTTAAATTAGAAAAGTATTTAAAAATGAGCATTTTTTTACTATATTTTTGATCAACTGAGTGCATATATTCAAATAATAAAGTTATTTTAAATGCTAATAATATTATTTCACAAAATTACTGTTTTTACTTTTTGATCAAATAAATGCAACCATTGTCGGATTTGTTTAAACAACATAAAATACTGAAAGTGTGAATGCACCATAAAGCTCCCCTACTGCATGTCCAATCTTTCACGTCATACAAATAACATGCACTTCTATTATTGGCACAGAAAACAAGTTTGCACTCCTCATATGCTGCCCTTAAACTTTAAAGGGGGGGGGGGGGGTGAAATGCTCGTTTTCACTCAATATCCTGTTAATCTTGAGTACCTATAGAGTAGTACTGCATCCTTCATAACTCCAAAAAGTCTTTAGTTTTATTATATTCATTTCCCGGAAAAACACGACCAGCTGGAGGTGTGACGTGTGGGCGGAGCTAAAGAATCACGAGCGCCAGTAAGCTTTTGCGTTGAGAGCGTCTGGAAGCTGTGACATTACCGTGAGGGAAAAACCATCATCCAAAACAAACCATGGCTAACAGTCAGATTCAGCCGTTTATTTATGATCCAGAATCAGATCCAGAGGCTGAAATTTAACAAGAGCAGCATCAGCAAACGACGTCTCTATGTGGTATGTACTGAAACTGTATATATTTGCTTAGCGGTTTTGGAAAATGACTAGGTTACACTTTATGTCGTCTTTTTTTTTTTTTTTTTTAAGCTGTACATGTGGAAAGTGCAGTTTGATGACAACATCGCATGTTGTTTACTTGATGTGCTTACGTGCCGATAGCTAAGTTAACAACACAGAGATATTTGAAGCAGTTTTACTCACCGCATGCGGTTCCAACACACGATCGTGACCCTTTTTCGTTGGGACTGCATTATCCTTAAGAAATAAACGATGTGCAAACCCGGCGTCAAACTGGGCCTTGTTTGTAAAACAAGCATCTTCGAAATGCAGGGAACAAACAAAAACACTTGCACAACTCCGTTGATGCTCTGTAAAAATAAACTCCATCCACTGGTCCCTTAATGCTGTTTTTTTTTTTTTTTTGTAATCTGTGCAGGGTTGTCTTGCCCTGGCAACCAAAAACACACTTCTGTGACAGCTCTTCCGGCAGACGTGCCCTAGGACCCATATAAGGAAATTCCGCTCCATCTAACGTCACACAGAGCCATACTCGAAAAAAACTTTCCGAAACTTGTGACAAACCGGAAGGAGTATTTTTGGAACAGAAATACTCCTTCAAACGTACAAATTAATTTTTGAAACTTTGTCCATGTTTAGCATGGGAATCCAACTCTTTAACAGTGTAAAAAACTCAGTATGCATGAAATAGCATTTCGCCCCCCTTTAACATGCATCTCCATATGGTTTAAAAATGCTTGGATGCTAAAAAAAAAAAAAAAAAAAAAAAGGTTTTGCATGCTAAGGTTGGTGCAACTGTTTTATAAAACTGTACATGTTTTCTGGCCATGCGGGCTACTTTCCATAATGCATCAGAAACATTGTCCTTGTTGGTTAATCCTGCAGATTTGGGTTTGTTATGATGATGTGAGAGACAGAGAAGCACAATGGGAAGCACACAGCGCTTAACAAGAAATAAAAATTCTCTGGAAGCACCGTCGTGTCCCGTGGCATTTCAATGCTCCCTCATTAAATCACAACACAGTGCTGTATTAATGACCTGTCACGACCGCTAACATTTATTTCATGTGAATTCATTCAAATCGAGGGAATTTTTACAAATGGCACCAACCGACCACTGGCTCGTTTTTCCTCCCTTCATTGAATTTAAGTCAGCAGAGCCCCAGCGCTTTGGCTTCACACAGAGAAAGAAGAAAAATGGCTATATTTATGGTGTTCGGGAGCGTTGTTCTCACAGGCACATTGTTCAAGGCATTAAGCAATATCTTGGCAAATGTGAATGTAGACACTGAAGATTAATCTTCGTGGAGAGTAAATCCTCCCAATGCTACTGTATATATACTCCAACATTTCTCATCAAACCCGTCAGGACCAGATTATCTAAGATATAGATGGTACACTGAAAAAAATTCCCTTTGAAACAATTCAATCAGAAATTGCTATTAAATTTCACATAATAATTACAAAGAAATGGCAAGAACACATTGAATTGAAGTTTAAAGACTGATTATAGGATTTTGTAAAACATACTCCATTTGTTTGATGTATAACTTTGAAATAAAACCATTTATGATGTAATTTCATAGCGCTGAAACCCACGTCCCCCAGTTTCGTCTTCGCCCAGAAAGTTTCAACCCTTTTTTCTCACTGTATTTACGACGTCGCCCATTACATCATTCTGTGAATAGCAAGTTCAGCGTCAACATATTTTTGATGGGATGCACAGGGCGTTAACAACTATTCTGAGAAACCATTTCCACAGAGCTGATAATAAAAGACTGAACAAGATAAATCAGCCTTCTATCACTCTCCTATTCCTAAACGACGAACATGCCCATGAAAGAAGACTTTAGGCTGTAGCTACTGCCACAAACAGAGCAGTTCATTTTCTGAATATACTGTTCTAATATCAGCAATCAACTCCATATGTGATCCTCTAAAGGAATACTTCACCAAAAAGGTGTTTGGCCTCAAATACACAAATGCAAATGACTATGTTCGTCACTTAAAGCCATCGAATGACTGAAGACTTGCTCAAAAGTCTTTAACAATATGGAAAAATAATATACAAAAAAAGTGCAGATTTTGTCTTAGTCTGCTGTAACTGAGGAATTACAAGGCAATACAAGAGTGTGGGTTTTTAAACGGGCCAGGACACAGACAGCACCATATGGTTTATCCTTCTGTCCTCTAATCATCCAAATGAGCCATGGAGACAACGACGGAGAAGGAAGGAGCTCAAGGCAGACAGCCAATCTGCAGTTACACTAGTGGGAAGACAAACGACAGGATAAAGAGTAATGAGAATACCCCGTCCAAGTAGTCTCAATACGGTGTTTAATCTCTCTTCTCGGAGGACACATGCTCCCAAATAAGTTCCTGCAGGAGCTAAAATCACACTGAGTACTTACACAGCGTCTTCAGAGGATTCAGTGTTGCATTTGATGTTTGGAAGCTCGAACATCTGCTCTGTTGTTCCCCCTGAGCTCAGCTGAAAAACAGTCAAACAAAAGACATTTCTATTGACAAGACAGCAATTTCAGTAAAGTTCACACTGGAAACTGTTAATACTACACTAACTTGCGAACCCTGGGTTATCTTGGCCCTGTTTACACCTGGTATTTAAAGACATTTCTGTCAGTAGACGATGCTAAACACAGGTGTAAACCGGGTCTGAAATGTTTTGAGCTTTTCTTCTTTTGACCACGTCCAGATAAAATGCAAAAATGCTTTCGATTTTATTGCTTTTGTAGATGCTCATGTGGTCGAATGAGTTTGAACAGTCACTAAAGACCTGCTCCTCTCTGCCTACTGACCTCATTCTTAAACATTATGGGACATGCTGTTGAAGAAATGTAAACTTTGTCATAAGGATGTAGCAATGCACCCTGAGCCAGTTTAAAATTAACAAAAATAAGTGATGATTCAAGTAGACTGACATTTTAAACGAACTGAGATGTATTTGGTGGTAGGTGTTTATATGAATGCATCTCTTTAGACTGTCTTTAGAAGAGTTTAGATGCTGTTTTCCTTTCATCTTACCTCTGTATAATGCATATTAAAGAGTATTTATCCACCTTAATCTTCAGTAAGCCTATGGCGAGACTTCCGGTTCATTAACCTCTGTAGGGAAATAATGAAAGGAATAACAACATGCAGTAAATGCTAAAACTATTCGCACTACAAACCAGTGTTCATATTAAGATAATACATTTAAAAATATAATTTTCAATATCAAGCAGTAAAATGAGCTGTTTTGTACAGCTTAAAAAAATAGCTAGACATGGATGAGACCTGAATAGAGAATTTACAAATAGCTGTGGCCACTCTTACGAATAAAGGTGGATAAATGCAGCACTTTGTTTACAGCTTTAACCAATGAAATGATGTATGACTGCTGTTTCATAAGCGCCACCTACTGTAAGAGAGTGAATCTGCATTCTCATTCAGCCCATCTGCTTTTATGAGCATACTTTTTACTAGGGGTGGGCAATATCTCGATATTTAAAATATATCGAGATATTTTTTAAACACGATATGGATTTTGACATATCGTATATATCGATATGTTGTTTATATTTAATTCTGATTCCGCCACTTTGCTTCTTTGCCTTCTCTGTGCTGTGCTCGCCCCCGCTCGCTCGCCCCCGCCTCCTTGCTTTTGTCCCCACTCCCTTCGCGTGTATAGAACTAGTCTAAAAAACAAAGTCTAAAAACAAAAGGACAACTGGCTCCATTATATGGAGATACTTCGGTTTTAAGGCGTAGGACGAACAGAAGGCAGATGTCTAACGTAGGGCCCAATGATTTCCGCGATGCAGAAAACGCGGACGGAATCCAGTCATAAAAACGGTATTTACAGTTTAACGCGGAATGTCACGGAATTGGTTAAATTTTGAATGAATTATCAAAAGTAGGTCATGCACTTAAATCAAATCGCGATATAGACTAATATCTGCAAATATTAACCCAGAAAAGTCTATTTAAATATGAATCCTGCATGTTCTACGTGTCTGTGTTAACGAATGGCGCAGAAGCGCGTCTTCATTCATTAAACACACGGAAGCGCGTGATGCTCGCGCTGATTTCAGCGTCTTTCCTCTCACTGATAAAGATGTGAACACATGAGGAACATCTCCAGAACTGCACCGAGAGTCACTTCATGAGCATCTGACCGTTTGATTTGAGTAAAACTAGCTCATATCACATCATAGACTGTAGTATCACATACACAGAACTGTAAAGGTAAACCCGTCAAAATAAAAGCATTTGACAGAAATCTATTACTATTGTACAGCAGAATGTACATAGCCCACTACTACTATTATTAAAATGAAATGAACATATTTTTTAAGGAATAATCACACAACATTTCTTCCATGTTTTATTTTTAATAGTAAATCCCCTTTGTTTACCAAAAAATAAAGTTTGCTTAATTTTAAATAATTAAAAGATAAATTAAATAAATGTTTTATGCCTTCATTTGACAACCAGAAAAATGTAAATACACAGAATTTCTGAAGGGAATAGGCTATTAAGGCTATTTTAAGATTTTTTTAACTAATTAAGTTGTTTTTATGCATTTAAATAATTACACATGCTAAAACACAGAATTAGGTAACAATAAAGCATATGGTGAAGAAAAAAATAAAACGTTTCATAGGGCCCTTAACATGTAATATTTGGCATATTTGTTTTTGCAGTAGTTTTAGGGGGGTTATTTTTCCTGTAAAGATATCGAGATATATATCGTATATCGAGATATAGCAAAATATATCGAGATATATTTTTTGCTCCATATCGCCCAGCCCTACTTTTTACTAAGCTAAATTCTGTTTTAGCATGTTTAAAACAATTCTGTTTTTACTTCAAATGCATTTTAATATTCCTTAAAAAATAAAAATCCAAGCAAGGAAAGAGCACAGGCAAACACTTAGTTTTGAAGTATATGAAGAGTTTTTTTTTTTTTTTTGTATCATTCATTTGTTCCTTCATTCATTCATTTTTATATCTGATTTGGGATTTGTGTAAAAATAATACTAATATTTTTGTTGTTTGATATATTTCATTTTCACAAAGAAATGTGTAGCATTTTCTCTGAGAAATAATAAAAGGACACTTTTTCCATTTAAAATTTTTCCTAAATCTCATTTAAAAAATAAAAAATAAAAAAAAGAAGAGAGAGAGAACAATTTGACTGAGAAATTATAAAAGTAAACATTTTTCCATTTAGAATTTGTCCTAAATCTCATAAAAAAGTGAAAAAAATCATATTGTGAAACCAGTACACAAATGTTTTCCTACCAGTCCTGATTCTTACAAAAACCCAAAAACCCAGCTGCTGCTCTCCGTAGCATTTTGTCTCTTTTTGAAATTCACAGGTAAAATATTATTTTGCGATATTAGATTGAAAGATCTACATACACCCGCCCACAGTCCCTCCCCAAAAGATGCTTCTAATCGATGAATAAGAAAAATGAATGATACATACGTGTCAATACATAATGGCAACAGAATGTGCAAGTTAACTTTAACAATTAACTTTTAACAATGGTGTTGAAATAAACAGGCTAAAGCGAGCAGGCTTCAGGACAAATGATGACATAAGGATGAGGGTTACAATGCAAAATAAAGCCAAGCGTACTTTCATTTCTTCAGGGGAAGAAAGGTTAAGGATCACAAAGGAATAAGGGTCTATTAGTGCACTTGATGAGACACTGTAAAATGTTAGGTTGCTAATGAGAAATGTTGCATTAGAAAAGAATGCAAAAGAGAAGCATTTGGTGTCTGTCTGTATGACACTCTCGGACTCTATAAATAGATGTAATTTCACACACACATTTGCAGAGTGTTTCAATTAATCACTGAACAAACTGCGGGCCGCTTAAATTAAGACACGAAACAAGAACACGGAGCGCATCGTTTATCAGCCAATGGCTATATTTGAGAAAGCCGAGAGCTCATTAAAAAGTTTATTCATTTAGTGGACTGTATTCACTCTTTGACTGTTGCGGTGCTGGAGTGCTGCTTAACAGGGCATTTAATTATAGGAACGTCAGTGAGCTGTGAAATACTGTCACATCCGCAGGAGTCATGTCAGGGGTTCACCAGCAGAGAGTGCACACACCGACCCGTCCCGTCCCATCACTGTCACTGCTGCGCTATTTCACTTATGTGCATTTTCTAGGTCCCAATTACAATCTTGTCATCGGTTTTCTCAGTAATTCTGGCCGTTCACCCTGCATGTGTTTATTCCAAATTGGTAATTTTTCTTACCAATTATGCTTCTGCGCAACTGGATATCGTAATAAACTCGAGGAACTCTGAGAGTTTGAATTAAATCTCGAATCACCCATGTTAGTAACACACTGTAAAAATGATTTTTTTAGCTTGTAAGTAAAACATGACAGCAGTCATTTTAAGTTATTTTGTACTATTGTGTTACTTACCATTTCTTTGTAACTTTTTTTGATATTGACAATCAATTTCTGAGTGAAATTTTTTCTACAGCCATTTATTTTTCTCAGCACACACTTTTTCTACATTAAACACTTTCATATCTGAAACTATGGATTTATGTTCCAATTTGCATATTTATGAAATTAATAATGATGATTAGATTATGTCTAAACTATTGATATTCTGTTTTTAGCAGATTTACAATTTTAAAACAAAAGACAAAAAAGCTGTGACAAACACAAAACATGTATTTACTAAATATGAATCAATAAATATTCATCTTTAATAAATCAATATTTATATTTAATAAATAAATCCTTAATAATAAATATTTGCATGACATATATTGAAATTAATATTTAATTTATTAAATTAATAGTCATATCAAATGTAGTCATACTAAATAAGTAAATAATAAAAACTATATTTATTTTCTAAAACACATAAATTGACCAATTCATATTAAATACAAACATATTAATATTAAATATTCAATAAATATTCATATTTATACAGTATACCAAAAATAAAGAAGTTCTAAACAAGCATGAATTTCTTTTGTGTGAAACACACACACACACACACACACACACACAAAGACTTTGAAACATATTGTCCTTAAGATAAAAGTATTTAGCTAATGCTGTTTTAATTGCATGAACAACGGTTTAAATATTTGTCAATATTAATGTTTATATTTGTCTAATGAAGACTTCATTCTGAAACAAAATACATAAAAGCACATTAAAGCACCTGTGATTATACAAAGCACATGAATATTTAATACAGTAAGCATTGAATAGTTTCTGATTGTATGCCGCTAACTTGCAATATATTCTAGAAATGCTTTACTTCAGGTTGTTTTTTCTCAAACACTCTATTCAACAATACATGAACTAGAGCACATTATAGTTACCAAAAGATGTCATGACTGAAAACTTTGGTGTATACATCAGCCATATCATCCAGGATAATATAATCACAACACCACCGAGTGTGGTTTTAAGATTTAGTGATGAGGATGTTATAAATTAATAAAAACAGGAGATATGAAAAGTGTAAGTAGTACGCAGGGCAAAATGTAAAGGAATATTAATGAAGCGGGATGCAAAATATGGCCATTTATCTTGGCTGGGGGAACTAATTGGGGTTTATCTGATGTCTGTAGACCGGTCTATCTCCAGAGACACTAATTTAGATGATCTCAGCCTTTAACGAGCGTGCGGTAAATCCCAGGAAACTTCCAGCCCATTAACCAGGAGACACACTGAGGAATAACATCACACACGTGGACGTCTAATACGCCTGTATCGGTCCAAATGATCACCAGCACTATATGACCTAAAACTCACATCACCCTTTCTATTTACAGTACAAATAAAGGTTTCCATTGTAAACACTAATTGCTTTTAGTCTGAACGGGGGACATCAGTAATGTACGTCCATGCGCTGAACTCATTATAATTCCCGTGTTATGAAGTGAAGAATAGAGTGGGACGTTATGTATTCTGCACATATTCTTTATGTAATTTTTTTGCCTGCCATAGTCTAGATTTTATCACGTAGTCAAACCCATCCGAGTGTTTGAACACCGGTACAGAGTCATTTTTGCTGATGGGAACTTTTCCTCATTCTTTCAAGGGAACAGCCTGAAGAGTGTTAACCTATTAGATTTATTTAAAAAAAAAATATGATTAACATTGAAATTCAGTATGTTAAATGCATAATCACATATTGACTTTTAGAACATTAAAACACAATAACTTTGAGTTTTTATTGCTTATATATGTATGTTTTATTCTAAACAGTTTTTATCTGAAGGAGTGATGGTTGGATAAAGTCCAGAAACTCTCCTCAGTCATGCACTGAATTTATCTTTCCACTGCATGTTATATCTGTCGGTCTATTCTCCTGCAATCTCACGTCACAGGCTATTACAGATCATTTTGCTATTCGGCACACAGTCTCTTTACCTTCAGGACCCTGCGGTCACTTGATAAATGCAGGATATGAATGTGTTGCATTCGATTTCACGCTGCAGAGATATACGCTGCTGGTTTAATAATGAACGGCATTACATTAGGCTGGTTTGCAGGAAGGCGAGAGGAATCCTGAACGCGTTCCTTTGAACATCTGTTATCATCAAAAGCACTTGAAAAAGCAGCGGTAATGTTAAGCACCTCACAAATGCCTGGGCCCCGGAGATTTGAGAGTATTGAAAAGACTGAATAAATCAATGTGTTCTGCACAACTGTTAACACCCAGCCAGCTGATCAGGACTTACTATAAATCATGCCAACAATCACTATACACTCAGTTCATGGTCTAATTTTGGCTAATTCAAATGAACAGTAATTGGTTTGTTTACTAAAATCAACCAAAATTGTTCATCCTTATTGCTATAGTCCTAAATGTGCAAAATATTGCGGATAGCAGATCTGCAATTTTAAAAAGTACAGATGTTCTCTTATTCTGTACTGCAGATTTGTATCTGAACTGTGGCAAACACAAGAGTGGTTAGATGCACTAAGATGAGTTCAAAATCCCATCATCTGAAGGCAGAGATCACACACGATCAGTCGGCAAACACCCAACACCAAAGGCTCAGCCCAAAACTGCTGCCATTAAAGCTCAATGGGTTGAACCTGCAACAGCAAAGCTGACATCAGAGGCTCTGGCTGAACACCTCAGGGCTTCAGCTCCTCGCCTCCAGCCAGACTGGGATTAAAAATAGAAAGTGCCCAGAGAGGACGCCAGAGGGTCCAACAGAGGAGTCAAAAGGCTTTTTACAGTTTGTTTTTAAAATGCACAACTAAATCGACCATGTGCTCCACAAAAGATTCAGGGATGTGGCTGGCAAATGAGCTTTAAGAGCGATGCACGCAACGGAGACGCTGCATTATTCATAAGAACAGGTGACTGTAAACAAGACAGTGAAGAGAAGAGGAAGAAACGTCTCAGCCAGGACTCATGCACATTAGCAGTGCTCACTAAAAGCTGCCTGACTGTAACCCCTGCCTGACCCCATTACTGAACACAATGAAAATAATTCAAATGAAAAAAAGAAAATAATTCCCTTTGCTGAAAACAACAGCTTAATTTTCTGATCAGGTTCAAAGCTCACAAACACAAATATTCATATTTAATATTTAAAAGTTCCAATTTTAATAATAAAATATTCATTTTTAATAAGAATATATATATAAAAAAGATTAAACCAAACCAGAGACAAAGTTACTTTTTTTTTTTACAATTAAATTAATATTTACTAATCATCCATAATTAATACATAAAATATAAATGTTTAAATAAATAATAAATAAATGCATTGTTTTTTAACAAATAAGTAAATTTATATTTAATAAATATTGCTTTTTAATAAAAATCTTCCTTTTTAATATAAATATATTTTTCATTAAATAAAACATTTCATAAACAAAATATTTTATGTATGTATGCATGTATTAAATGTCCACCCCGGTACATTAAAATATTTGCAATAAGGTTAATAGTCAAATAATTGTGTGTGTGTTTCTGAATGAGAAGTCTTTGTCTTTACATATGATCTGTATGTCACCAAAAGATGAATTTGTGTCTAGTTTTATTTCCATGTCAGTGTTCTTTTCTACACCATGGTAGCTTTCTGCTGAAGCTGGTTAACTCTGGGTGGTTAAACTAGTTAAAAAGCAGCACCACATGCTAGGATCAATATACATAACAAAAGCTGGGAACCAACTATGTCAATCTTTCCAGAAGGGTCCATATATTGATAAAATATACATTTTCAGCTCTCAGAATACAAAGTAAGGCATTTTAACATTTGTCCTTGGAGTTCCTGGCATCAGCCTTTAAACTCTGATATCCCAAAAACAACAATATAACAGACAGCAGAACAAAACTGATTGTTATTACCCCTGGTGTGTTTTCCGAAATTGTGTTTCCCGCTGCTTTCTTCTCCAGCCTCAGTTATTGCATTTAGAGAAACAGACCAATGGTCAGTGATACATCACAGGGGTGTGTTTGATCAATACGTCCTCTTTTTCCCATTCACCAGGAGTTCTGTGCAGCATCTTTAATCTCATTCACATCCTCAATGAGGAGCGACTGAAGCTTCATTCAGCCATTCACTTCCAATGCATTGAGGGACAACGACGTACCACAGGATCATTCATGTCCACAGTCTAATCAATTCATTGCACTTGCAATTTGTGTGATTAACGCTGATCACAAAAACAGAAGATGATAGGATTATTCAGAAAACAGAGATGTGCTGCAACAAACTGCAGGATTGGGTGAAAACACAAGTGTTAAAAACCTCAAAACTTATATAAAAGGGACTAGAGGGGAACTATTCAGCTTATTTTAAGAGCTGAGGCAGCTAATGTAAAATCAATATTGTTAGGGTATTTTAATTGTTACTTAAAAAGAGTTTTGTATTGCCAAGAGTGCTCAGACATTCGTATTGATTCAGCAAACAAACACAATAAAAGCCCTATTACTTCAACAAGATTATTCATGGATGGAGACGTTTATGAGGTTATCATTTATGGTTATGTTTTACTCAGGACCAGGCCATATTCAGCAGTTAAACAACATGATGCACTGCTGCAGTCTTTCCATAAAAACAGAGCGATAGCACCACCTTGTGAATCAACCCACATTTTCAACATCAGAGTAGATCATTTGCAATTAAGTGACGTTTTTTTTAGAGAATGAATGCACAAGAAAAAACTGCAGCCTCAAAAAATTGTTCATGGCAATAGCTACATTTTTTCTGACTATTTAAATAAACATTTATTAAATAAATAAATATATGCATTTTTGTATAACTTCCAGGTTTTAATATTATTATGATACCGTTCTTCTTACCATTCAGTATCACCTCAGAAATCACCCGTCGTCGATTCCTCGCGCAGAGATGTCTGAGGTCACCGCGCATGCGCGTTCTACGTTGCATGTTACTCTAGAGACGCTTTATGATCTGCAGCTCCTGAACCCATCCATTAGTGAACTGCACATGAGTTTCCAGTGACTCCTAGCTTATGAACTTTTCAGAAGTGTAGGCACTAACAAAACAACAAGGGAGCCGAAGATATCTGTGATGCAAAAGTGCGGCAGCAAGTTGTCGTCGATGCTCCACTCTTTGTTTGGAATTTTTTATATGGATCCAAACGGTTAAACGTATCCCTGTAAATCCCACAACCTTTTCGCGATTTTTACATCTTTTTTTCTTTCTCCGAACTGTTTCTTCTCGTTCGACTTGCTGTATGTTTACATTCGCGATGCCATCAACATGGCCGCCACGTCCCAGAATGCAACGCGGCGCCCAAGCCTATTAAACATAAAATAACTTGTTTCCTTGTTTTGCGCGATTTATATTACCATTAGATTTTATTTTTTGCTAGTATTAAAAAAAATCTCCACAAATGGTAAATAGGAGTAACAATTTTGGTGGGTTTAAAAACAAAAACCTATTTCTTTGGAATTGTCATCTGAAGTGAAATGACTGCTGAGGAGGTTTGAGTTGAATCCTTATTAAAAGGGACTGCGAGAGAGAAGCATGAGATGGATCATTATTAAGTTTCCAAGAACACAAAAGAGCCTCTGTACAAGACCTTCAGTACAAAAATCTCATTTAACTCCACCTTAGCTTTTCCTTTCCTTGAGGATTTTTCTTAAGCAATCCTCAAACATTATTCCAGGCTTTGATACCAAAGCTCTCTGTATAGTGGCTGAATATGAATATCAATGCTACATTAACATACAAGAGGAAGAGATTACATTTATTTGGAGGAATCATACGGAGCAGTGTTTATAAAAAAACAACATTTATTAGTCATGTTCCAATTGACTATTCAACTGAGGATACAGAGACAATACTGAAGACTCTAATGATGAGGGAAAGACGGCAAATCCAACACATACAAGCAAATGGAATGTGGTTAAAAAAAAAAAAAGTTGGCATAAATACAAAACATCTGACAGCACAGCCGTTGCACTTTAGCTAAAAGAAAGATCTAATTTACAACCCTACACCTTGTTTAAAAAGGTCAAGTTACTTGGAGGCAAGGTTCAGTGCTGCAAATCCATACAGTACATGAGTGGGACCCGTAACAACAAATGCCAGAATCGCTGAAGGTCACTGAAGGTCCTCGCCAAGTGAGGTGACGCCCATCACAATTTGAGCTTCTTCTTGCGGCCACGTCCTTCTGAGGACGCATCCTGCTTGCGTTTCTGGCCTATGGGGAAAAACAGACAAGTCATTAAAAATTCCTCTCCAGCTTCAGAGCTCAATCTTCAGTTTCGCCAGCAGTTACCGAAGATGTGCGAGGGCCCCTCTTCTTCTTCTCTGCTTTCTCTCGCTCTTCCAGCTCCATGTTCTCCCTCTCGATGAGCGTGATCAGTGTGTTACATCTCCTCTGAAGCTCCTGCGGTTACATAACAGTGTCAGGACATTCTGAATGGATGAATATTGTACGATTGCTCGTGATATGGCACACAGCTCACCATGGCCGTGCGGGACTTGAGGAACCAGTCGAAGCGAAACTGGGGCGAGTTGCGTATGCACTGGCGCAGCTCATCGTAAACGCTCTCCTTGTCAAAGCCCAGTTTGTGCAGCATGCAGATGAGAAAGCGATCCTCCTCCTCGGTGTAGTTCTTGCCTTTGTTGGTGCCGTACGAGATCCTGAGCTGATGGAACGGCGCCTTATAACGGCCAATCTGAAGAGGAAAACAAGACATTATACCTTCCAATCAGTGCCATTTTAGGATCTTATACTAATATAGTTTGTAAATATTCTGCATTGGATTCTTTCTTCTTTTTTTTTTACTTAAATTTTAGTAATTGTGGAGTGGTGTGTTTTATTAGTTATGTTTTTTATCATATGTATTTATTATATTTAGTTTATTTATTTATAGTTTGTTTTTGTTTTTTTACTTTGGAACTTTCTATTGTAAGGAAAACTGAAAGGTATGGTTTAACATTGATTAAATAATAATAAATGCAAAGCAGCATACTAGAATAATTTTGATGCCTTAGAATTGTAAATATTTCAGTATGATTTATATACGAAAACAGTTTTGTTAATATTTTGATTAGAACGCTTTATATTGTCACTTTAAATGGTTAAGTTTCACTAATTTTGTTGGGTGCTTTCATCAGTTTTTATTTTATTTTATGTCTATAGTATTAATTTGTATTAATTAGTTTTAGTTTATTTAGTTTTAGTTATTTAGGATGTAAACTAAATGAAATGATTATGCTACCTGAAATATGTATACATTTCTTTTTAGTTTATTTTAAATAACAGAAAAGGTTTGGTTTTAGCTAACTATGACATCCCTGCTCTGAACTATAAATCCTGGTAACACTTTATATTTATAATATAAATGTATAATATTCATAATTGTTTACAGTGCCCTTGTTACATGTACTTACTAGTAATAAAAGTAAATTATGAATAAAGACATGCAACTAACCCTAAACCAGATCCTAACACTAAAGTCAGTTTCTCTGGACTTAAATGTATAACTAACTCACTGTAACAGGGTCACCTTCAAATAAAACCGAACCTAAACTCTTTGCTGAGAAAAGGATGGCGAGGGTGGCTCACTTTAGAGTCCAGTGCTTTCTTGATGCTGATCCTCCTCTGGATTCGGGCCTCTCCTCTCTCGATCTGAGCCATGATCTTCTCAATGTCCTGCAGCTCATTGCAGCGCTCCCAGAACACAGCTGCACACAAGCATCAAACACATCTTAATCACACACTTCCTGTATACGGTTGAGCAGTGAGCTGATGGAGCCGTATATTGACCTACCAGAATATTCCATGACCTCCTCGGGGGTTTTGCCCTCGACCTCACGGGCGATGTTCTCGATGTCGTCTCTTCCCCACTTCTCATTGGCCTTGATGAACTGATTGAAGTCACGCTTGGTCCAGATAGTAAAGCCCTGAGTACAGAAGACACACTGACATGAGCTGCTGCACAAACTTCATCGAAACATTTGAATTCAGACTATGATTTCTCAAATATGAGAAGACATGGAAGTAAACTCCCGTGTGCTGTCACACGAATGATGTACCTGTGAGAGGAGGTTCTCCTTCTCCTCCAGCTCTTCCTCATTAAGTGGTTCAGCTTCATCGATCTTGGCCTGTTCCTCTTTCTGCATTTGGGCCGAGTTGGGCAGATCGGGGTTTCTTGGCACCTGTTAGTCCAGTGACATCATGCAATGGAAAATTTAGTAGGGAGAATTGTTTCTGAAGAGTTTTTACACCATTATTCACCACTTCATTGAACTGCATGCAAATATATGAACATACTGAATGTTAAAATCACCATGAACCTTCATTTGCAGTCCTTTCTACTTGTGTAATGTTCCATATTTCTAATTTAGATTCTCACAGAGCGTGCACCAAGTACACTACCATTCAAAAGTTTGGGGTGCAAGAAGTACACTACTAATGTTACAAAAGATTTCGGTTTCAAATAAAAGCTGTTCTTTTGAATGTCCTATTTAATCACAGAATCAGCATAATAGACGGATAATGAGACAACGGAGACTGGAGGAATGATGCTCAAAATTCAGCTTTGCATCACATAAATGAAATGCATTCAATTCACAGTATTATTGTAGTTTTGATCAAAAATGTAGCCATGGTGAGCATATGAGACTTGAAACAAAACCACAAAAAAAAAAAAAAAAAAAAAAAAGTAAAACGTGTCAATTTTGTGGACCCCAACATGGAGCTCAAATGTAGACACACCTTGTAGCCGATAGTCTTCCTGTAATACAGGATCTCTTTCTCCAGCAGCTCAAAAAGCCGAGGGGGAAAGAACTGGAAATCTTGAACATTGGGCTGTTTGGGAGGACGGGGAGCCTGAGGAACAGGAGAAAGGCCATTAAAACAGCTCTAGGGTTTCCAATTCAGGCGTAAGGGGTTAAGAATACCTTTGGTGCTTTGGGCTCGCTGACACGCAGGGCCTCTCTGAAGTAAGCATCCACAGCGTAGTTGGCCTTGCGCTCTCTCTTGGGTGGCTCAATCCAGTTAGTGATGACCTGAGGAGGTCAGTTCAGATAAGTCTACCGTTTTAAACCCTACACTATAATGAGAAGTACTTGTTGAGATTTGATTGGTAATGCATTACCTTTTTCTTTTCTCTGTAGTCTTCACCCTCAAAGTTGTACACGCTGTTCTCTGTGTCCATGGTGAAGTTCCTCAGCGAGCTTTCTCCAAGATTGGCCAACTTCTCCTTCATCTCCATCGTCTAAAATAACCAATAGTCATGAAGAGCACTTCTCCAAATTAACGGTTTCATTCTTCTTACACTTCAGTTCAGCTTTGTGAAGTAATTTCTCTAGATGGGGTCCTACCTTCTTCTCTCCTCTCTCCAAGATGGCATCGATGTCTTCATCGGTGATCTCGCTCTCCTTGGAGGCGAACACATGAGTGGCACCATGACGAATGATGGACAACATCTCGTCTTTGCCCAGTTTGCTCGTGTTGGGATCGACCAGCCTGCCTGTTGGGAAACAACGGTATTAACTATACTAATGAAAAAAATAACAATACCATGAATTAGAAAAATTTGAAAATTCATCAGAAAAATTGTCACAAATAACATGTCAAATATAATTGTATAAAATTATTAAAGTAGCTTTCACTTGTTTCACATCTTACCTTGTTGAATGACAATAGAGTCTAAGCGGAGCTTCATTTCTGCACGTTCCACAATTCTTTCCTCCACTGTATTTTCGGTGATAAATCGGAACACGCGCACCTGTTTCTTTTGACCAATCCTGTGGGCACGATCCTGAACAGAGAAAATCCAATGAACACTTCATTCTACAAGAGGTCTGATGCTGCTGTGGAGAAGAGCACTTTGGGCAGAGGAAGAAATACAATATGCTACACGAGTCCAAACATCAAAGCAACAACACAGAAAATCAATCAATCAGTGCATAGTGACCATAGCCTGAAGATCCACTTGAGGATTCCAGTCCGAGTCGTAGATGATGACGACGTCAGCGGTCGCCAGATTGATCCCGAGACCTCCTGCTCTGGTGCTCAACATGAACAGAAACTTGGAGCTGTTGGGCTCGTTGAAGGCGTTGATGGAGATCTGAAGAAGGTTACAGACTCATTCGTTTATCACTGAGCTCTTCAGTTACGACAGAAGGCCAATTCAATCACGCTCTCACCTGTCGCTCCTCGTGAGGAGTCTGTCCATCGAGACGGCAGTAACCGTAGTTGCGCCACATACAGTAATCCTCCAGAATGTCCAGCACCCTGGTCATCTGACTGAAGATCAGCACACGGGAACCTGCAGGAAGAAAACAAAACGAGCCATGTTAAAAACAACATGTCGGGACAATTTACCGTTATCCCCCGTGAAGCATGTCGGACGGTCACCTTGCTCTTTGAGCTTGGGCAGCAGCTTGTCCAGTACCACCATCTTTCCGCTGTTGACCACCAGGTGGAGGTCGGTGGTGTAGGGCGGGCCAGGCTCCGCTCCGTCGAACAAGTAAGGGTGGTTGCAGCACTTCCTGAGCTGCATCAGTACGTTCAACAGACGCATTTTATCCATCTTCCCAGCAGAGTTCAGAATGTCGATGTCCTTCATCAAAATCTTGGTGTACCTAAAGGCAAATTATAACAGCTCATTATTTACTTTGAGCTATTTATCTAAAAAACGCCTGGTAAACCAACCTAGAAAGATATTTCAGACATACATCAGTATTAATAATATTTACCATTCTCTCTGCATCTTGCTGAGCCCAATATACATCTTGATTTCCTTTTTGGGGAGGAGAGACTTCTCCACATCGGCTTTGATACGCCTCAGCAGGAATGGACGGAGTACCTTTACCATCAGGAGATTTGTTAGTTACAAGTTTAATGTATTTTAAATAGATAGATGGATACATGGATAGATAGATAGTTTTTTTTTTTCAATTTTCAAAAATCTATATTTTTGTGTTTTATTGTGTTAGCTGTATTTATTAGTTATTTTTTACCTAATCAAAATAACCCGACTGCAGTATGATTGAGATTAATTGGAATGCACAATGAAAATTAAATAATTTCAAAAAAAAAAAAAAAAACATTTTTATTAACATTCTCAATATTTTAAATAAATACTTTAAATAAAATAAAATTAAATACATGTTTTGCGTAAATCTATTCTCACTTTAAATGTTTTTATTAACACTCTTAATATATTAAATACCATTGTATGTATAAAATATATAAAAATACATTTGAAATGTTTCATTTACATTTTTTTTTTTTTAATTTAGCATTCATGTAGCATTCAAATCAAGCCTGTTTTAGGACCATATGCTTATATTTCTCAATCCAAAAATTACTGTATATTTTCAAAATATATTGTCACACTTGATCAAGCTATAATTCTCTACATACTGTAGGAGTCAAAGGACAATGTACTCACAGTATGCAGACGTTCCACCAGTTTTGTGTCTCCCAGACAGTTATTGGTGTCAAACCAGGAATCAAAATCCTGCACAAAAGGAAATGACAAACTGGCATTCATTACAAGGAAATTTCAAAAGCCTTCACAACATGTACTTATGCCAGAGTTCTAGTGGCAGTATGCAAGAAAGAAGTGGCACCTCTGAGGAGTTGAAGACGTCAGGCAGCAGGAAGTTCAGCAGCGCCCAAAGCTCGTGAAGGTTGTTCTGTAGTGGGGTTCCCGTCAGCAGCAATCGATTCGTGGTCTTGAACTCTCTCACAATCTCTGAAAGCTGAGAGAACAAACTTTACTAGGTTACTTTAAGACTAAAGGAAACCAGGGACTCACAATCCATCACACATGCTGCAGATGGATGCAACTGCCCACCTTTGATTTCTCATTCTTGATACGGTGAGCCTCATCAATAACCAGGTATCTCCAGTTGAACTTTTTGAAGACGGCCCTCTCGATGATAACCATCTCATAGGAAGTCACGCACACATCCCACTCGCCTGGCAGCAGCGTGTCACGGACAAAAGCCGTCTGCAACCAGAAGTCTTATTAGATGGGACAGTTTATGATAGTTTAAACTCTACATAATAAGACCCCA
The DNA here is from genome assembly GCF_003368295.1 of Carassius auratus. Classification (NCBI taxonomy): domain Eukaryota; kingdom Metazoa; phylum Chordata; class Actinopteri; order Cypriniformes; family Cyprinidae; genus Carassius; species Carassius auratus. Next base: position 2,574,253 of record NC_039268.1, read on the forward strand.
GGAATCCCTACTTACTCGTTCATCCCTGTCACCGATGAGGCAGACAGCTCGCAGAGAGGGAACCCATCGCTTGAACTCGTTCATCCAGTTATACAGGGTGGATTTGGGCACCAGAACCATGTGAGGTCCAGGAATGTTTCTATAATGCTTCATGTAGCCCAACAGAGAGATGGTCTGTAGAGTCTTACCAAGACCCTGATGGGACAAGAGCAGACATTAAGTGTGAGCCATTTGTAATGGGCACAGATTAAAACCAATTTCTGAGTGCTGAAAAGAAAAGTGGACTATGGGAGTTTCCATAACTTCAAGATGCTTGGAATCCACCTCTTAAATGCAAAACGATTATATATTTCTTCATTTACTACTAAAAGGAGAATAAATCAATGGGTGGAGTGACTCATACCATTTCATCAGCAAGGATCCCGTTGATTCCGTTCTCATAGAGGGAAATGAGCCAGTTCAGTCCACGCACTTGGTAGTCTCTCAGTTTGCCATTTTTTACATCTGTTAATAAACGTTCATTGGCAACAATAAGCTTTCCTTAATTACCGAGAGGCCTTTGACCTCATTTCATACAAGATCATGGTTCTAAATGTTTATAAAAAGAGATTCAGGGCTTTAGTGTGCGTTTAACTCACAGGAAGGCGAATCATCAAAACGTGTGCAAACGCTGGTGGCCTTGCTGTTTTCATTCAGCAGCTCCTCATCCTCCTCCTGCTCAGTCCGACGGTGGCGGTTACTAAAAAACAACAGAATTAAACAGATAATAAGTGCACTACATAGAGCAGCATGATTTACAGGAAAAAAAAAATTCTGTATTTTCCGGACTATAAGTCGCACTTTTTTTTCATAGTTTGGCTGGTCCTGCGACTTATAGTCAGGTGCGACTTATTTATCAAAATTAATTTGACATGAACTGAGAGAAATGAACTAAGAGACATGAACCAAGAGAAAACATTACCGTCTAGAGCCAGGAGAGGGCGCTCTATGCTGCTCAGTGCTCCTGTAGTCTACACTGAAGACATAGAGCTCCCTCTCGCGGCTGTAGACGGTAATGTTTTCTCTTGGTTCTAAATAAATGCGACTTATAGTCCAGTGCCACTTATATATGTTTTTTTTCCTCATCATGACGTATTTTTGGACTGATGCGACTTATATTCAGGTGCGACTTATAGTCCGAAAAATACGGTAATTATAATTTCAATTTAAACTGTGACTTAAAAAAAATAATAAAAACTACAAGTTTTGCTCTGCAAGTCTGCAGGGATGCACAATTTGGACACAAATTTAAGATTATCCGAATCTCAAAATTGAAAATCGAATGCCAACCCACCGAACGTATATTCGAATAATTGAATAGTCTGATCCAGCCCTAATTAACAGGACTTTAATACTAATATAATTACTAAATAAAAAATATTACACAACTAATATTACTAAGAGAAATTACATAAAGATATAACACTAACACAAAAGACAAAACAGAGTACAAAAAAAAAAAAAACGCATAATATTTTGCTGTTAAACTGCATTAAAATTGAAATTACAGTCAGTCACTCTAGGAAACAAAAGTGTTCCCTCAAGTAGCTTTCCTATTATTTCGCTCCATGGAAAATGTACTTTTAATAACATATGAAGTTGTTAAACATCTATATCACTGGCAGCATGATCTTTATGGAGAAAACGGATGGGAAAACGTCTGCTGGAACAGTGTGGACAAACTCACTCTCCAGCAGAGAGCAGGTTCTGCTTCTCATCTTTTTTTATGCGAGGGCGGCCAGGCTTCATCTTTAGAGGTGAAGTTGGGGTCTTCTGGGCAGCTGGTTGGATGAAATGAGCAAACACTTCAGTTTGCTTCAGGAGGTACTCGAATCTGTTGGTCCGGTCTGTTTTCTGTTGAAACGAAGCAGAAGTCAACAATACACACAACTTTGTCTCTACTTACGGATTAACATTCTTGTATAACCAGCTTATGCACTTTATACCTCAATTAACTTAGTTTTTTTTAATGGAAGGCTAAATGCATTACCACTTTTTCTTCATATCCACCCGGCTGGTCTTTTTCCTTGGCCAAGGGAGGGGATGACGACTGCGCTTCACTATCCATTGCTGTATCCGATGCTTCATCTTGACCGCTTTCTGAAGCATCGTCCTTAAAGAGAAATAATATAACTAATTATTGAACTGCAAGAAAAATTATAAATTACTTGAGACAAAATTGATGGACAGTATCTTTTTTTGTTGTTGTTGATATTTCCCAAGTGATAGTCTTTTGTACATATTGTGATATACTTTAATTCAATTTACAGCATTTGTGATTTATAAAATTAAATTAAATTTATAAAAGATCTCCAACATGCACATGAAAAATTAGTGAATTTTCATTGCATGCCGACTTTAAAGGTCAGCAGTGATAGTTCACTCAAGAAGCATTCGATTGGACAATATTTTGGATACGCCCACTAGGGCACAATTACGTCAGTATTTTGAATCCGTTTTCAATAAGATAAACATACATTTTATATTCGGGCGTTCTAGTTTAATGATTTACAAATGACCTCAAACTATCGACACGTTCGCTAACGCGATTTCAATTTAATAACGCGGTTACTGAAAGCAGTACACTGGTTTAAACTACGCCTAAACGACAAGATAGTAAGCATTAAAGTACGTCTAATAAATGTCATTGTGCGGTGAATTTTGTGGCATCTCATCTTTCCGACGGCGGGTAATTCACTGTTTAGGGTCACACAACAGGTACGTCACATGAAAACCCACAGAACGGAACTTTTATTTTGAATAAAGTCTAAAATACGGAGAAGTGCAAATGGATAACTGAAACTCAAGCCATAAAAATGTACCTGCCAGACCAACACGGCAAATCATGGTTAATTTAATAAAGTGCCGCTATAAAAAGTAGCAGAATAACAACACTTTTAATGTCAAGTTTATTTAGACGATAACAACACATCGGCACCTTCCATCTGTCTGACTCCATCCAGATTATACAGTGATCAGATGTTGTTATGAGTGTGAAAATGGTCGCCGATCTGCTAATCTATTCATCTGAGCCGGAACAATACATGCTAACCAAAACTTTCAGCTAACGTTACTCTTCAGAGAGCAGCGATCGGATGGTTCGTCGTCTCCTCGTCTCCAGCTTCATTAGTCTGTGTTTTAAAGTCCCAGGTGAACTGGGGTGTAACTTAATTATTAGTGAGAGAGGATGGGGAAGAAGCGCTCACCTCCGCCGGACCGGCCGAGTCGAGTTGGCTCGGCTCTTCTTCCCGCTGCTGCTCCATGCTGCTCTCGGTTTGAGACATGATGGTCTGCTAATTCCGTTGTTTCACTATGGACACGGGTAATTCCGTTCAAAACAGGTCCGAATAGCCGAAAAGGTGTATAGGTTTGATTGGGAAGTTTCAAAATATTGCCCAGATAGAGCAAGCTCACCACGAGTCATTCACGGCCCCCGGCTTTTCTGTTGACACTGTTCCCGCAAAACGGGCCCGGCCACAACCTATCGCGAGATTTCAGACGCGCGTGACGTCATTCATTTTTTTTATTAAGATGTTGATAGATATTTGAACTCTTTAAAAAAAAGTACAAAAAAAAAAAGGATTTGCAATACCTCAGAAGTGTACGTTTTAGTACAGTTAATACAATAATCATTGTATAAATCTATTGTTTAAAATATTTCGTTTGTCTTTAGTCCAATAAATGTTGTCTTTGCTGTTCATTTTTGGCTGCAAAAATGAAAAAGAAAAATTAATACGTGCCACATATCTCTTGAGGCCATCCATTTATTTACAAAAAAAAACTTTGCAAATCTATTTATCTAAAAAAAAAAAAAATTGGGGTATGTGTGTTGTTGTTTAGGAATGTTCATTTTTGTAAGAATAAATATATTTTACTGTTGCCAAAATTACATACTGAACCTAATTTAGTAAACAAAACAAAATAAAACATGTTATTGTTTTTTAAAAAGTTTATCTCAGCAGTTCTTACAACTATTAAAATGAATAGAGTTTAAAGCTGTTAACGGTTACAAATTATTTAAGTAGTGTGTTGATAGAATATCTATTTACATTGTAGCACTTTTTTAATGTGCATATTTTTTAAACGTGACAATATGCCCCAATAGCATAGCTGAGTTAAACTGTTCTTGTCTGAATGAATGTATGTGCTTGTTTCACAGCTATAACAAAAATCTAAAATAAAATAAATACACATTTCATATAGTATAATAGTCCATTTATAATTGTATTGTTTAAAAAAATGTTTGTCTTAATTCGTGTAAATGTTTATTTTGTTGCCAAATTAAAAAGAAAAATCAATATGTGCATATCTTGGAAACGGTACTTATATATATATATTGGGTTGTGCACTGTTTTTAGGAATGTTAATTTTGTTGATAAGAAATATATATTACTGTTGCCAAAATGAGTAAACAAAACAAACAAACAATTTTAAAAGTTTTTTTTTTAAGTAAATCAAACTGCATATGCAAATTCATATAATACAAAGAATACGGTTTAAAGCTGTTAAATGGTTGTACATTTTTTAATAGTTTTCTGATAGAATATATTTATATTGTTTTATATTGTAAGTACTTTGAAGAATGCTGTAATAATACCATTATGTTGTTGTTGTTGTTTTTTTTTAATTATTTTCCCGGTTTCCTCATTCACATACCACAATGGTATATTTACTAGTAAAGAAATGCAATGGAATGTGAACAGGACTCCCTTCCTAAGAGGAGTTATACCATCATTAGAATTCAATTTCCTATATCAATTTATTATTATTATTATTTGTATGGTTAACAGGATTCCAAAATACACAAAGTATACACAGTATAGACTCCTGTGGTGTGTTTACAGCATCACTCGCGCGCGCGCGGCGTCTCGCGCAGCAGAATCAATCCAGATCATTTGAACACAGACACATGTTCCATTTTCAGGTAAATGTTGTATTTCTTAAACAGGTGCACGTCGAAACGGCTCTTTTCAAACAGATTTAATCTGGCAAATGCTGTTTGGAATAATTAAATTTTGATTGAAAATTGCGGCTTTGTGTATCGACACTACAGTTAGCGAGCTAAATGTGTTTGTGAGGTCTAGCCATCAGTTTCCTCTGGTGCTGATATTGAACAAGATGTAAAAGTTTCATGAAATCTATTACAGCCGAATGTCCTCAGCGAATACCTACTGTTTTGAGTTGAGTGTGGCCCAGATGTGTGTTATTAAACCTTTGGCCCTGTTAGCATGTTAGCGAGGCTGTGCTAGCACGTCAACTAAACGCACTGGGATCGCTTTAATTCACAAAGCTTTTTTATGTATTTCGTCACTCTGAGAAAGATGTTTTCAGGGCGAAAGGCTTTCTGTAAGATTTTGTTGTTTTGCAGTGTTTTTTTTTTTTTTTTTGTTTCATTGATTCTGCACTTAGCAGTTTGCATACTCCGAATAGGGAACATGTATAAACTGCTTCTAGGAGTAATGCATCTTTTTAGTTGTTAAAAGATCTAAAATAATGAAGAGTAAGATGGTCCTTTACCACTGATCATGTTAGTTTTTGGTGTGCACAAGGACAATATTTGACCTCTTCATGTGGCTACAGCATCATCTTTCCTTAAGACCCGTGTTTCCTCCTCCTTAAGTTAGATCCCCCTAATTTATGACATGCTGAAAATGTATATATATATCTGTGTTATTTTGCAGTCTTTTGAGGATGACTGCACCCTGGAGGAGGAAGGGTTGGTAGAGGAAGAAGATGAAATTGACCAGTTCAATGATGACACTTTCGGTGCAGGGGCAATCGGTAAGGTTTTTGGACTTATAATGCTTAAAACATTTTCAAAATATGTTTTTGAACGTTTATGTTCATGCGCTCATCTGTATTAATCTGTTGCCATTCCGAAACCGGTTTGAGTAGAAAAAAATACTGGTTAGTAACTTTGCCAATAATGATAATAAAGTGCAGCGTTTTCTTTAATCAAAAAGAAAGAAAAAAACACTAGTGTCTTGATCAGGTAGCCCATCTTGCACTTAGCATCATCCTTTCTAGATGTTGACCAAATGTATTAAACAAAAGAAAAACCTGTCATTTTTCAAGATATTTAAAAATGTTTTCAGCATGCATTAAAAAAAACACTACTCCTTTAAGTGTTTTGAGAGGGGGGAAAAAACTAGTAGTAGGCTGTATGTTGCATTTTATTATTACATTCAGAAATATTTTTTTTTGCACAGAGAAAAATGTTGGATCATGCAACTCCTTGTGTCTGTGCAGTTAATCAATAAACCAAAGCTATCTACCATTTTAATGCTATTTCTGATATGCAGATGGATTTAAAATAATAAAAAATTGCCCAATAAATATCGGTGATTGGTATATGCATCCCTAGTCATAGTAAATGAGCCATAAAAGGTGCATATATTTTGTCTCAAGGTAATGTTACATTGAAAAAATGCTTTCTGACTATTCTTTAATGTGCAATTCAAGTTTATTTTGTATAGCGCTTTTTATGATGCAAATCAACTTTACCGAAAATTAAGTTTCTACAATATTTAGTAGTAGCTTCTCAGTGGTGACTGTCAGTTTATGTGCATATTTTCAGAAAAATTCGTTCAAGACGTAGTCAACCAGATAATGTCTCAGACATGGCAGTACATCTAAGATTGTAACATCAGCTCATATGTTTTCCTCTGTAGATGATGATTGGCAGGAGGAGCACGCCCGGCTCGCAGAGCTTGATGAGCAGGTACGAGATGGACCACATGGAGCGGGCGACGCCTCCTCCGTTGACCTCCCTCTCGCAGGCGGCAGTGCCCACTCTTCGGCCCTCCCTCAACCCTCCTCTTCCTCCCGGCTTTACCCTGACATAGATGAACGGGGTGGTGATGACCTGGCGGAGTCGCTGACTCGGCTCATCTTGGGCTCGGATCCTGCTATCGCTGGAGTGGGCACCGCCAGGTCAGACAGACCTCACCTTCCTCCGATGCTGTCCGGTCAGGCTCCTCTGCCCTCGGCATTAGCTGGACAGTCTTCTCTGCTGCTGAGCTACCAACAACAGCAGCAGCTCATGCGCAGAGGCCCAGCTCCTCTTCCACAGGTTTGTGTTTGTGTGATCCATCATTTGAAGCCATTTTTGATTTGATTAGATTGCAAGTCTGATTGTTAACATGAAACTGCCATCATCAGGGTGTGGACTGCAGCAGGTCACTTTAACAAACAGGTATTTTAAGGGTGTGGCAATATGATACATGTTTGCCACATGTAAAATAGGGCTGCGCAATTCATTAAAATAAAGCAAAAATAGTCTAATTATTGAATTGCAAAGACTGTGTTTTAATTAAATATATGTGCTAAACATTTCAAAGTGAAGTATATTTGTACGGTACTGTTATGAAGTAATACTATTTCAAAATAGTTTTCTTGGCATAGTTTTCTTGAAAGTCTATTACACTTACTATGTGTGCATAGAATTATAACACTGTAATACATTAGGTCCTGAAGCCTGGATTTATTAAACAAATGTGCATATTGCCATAATTTAATAACCAAAAAATAGAGAGAACTCTATGTTGGAATTTGATGCATGTTTTGTATTCTTCGTATTCAGTTTTAAGGAATCTACCCTCTCAAGTTTGACCCTTTTTATAATAAAGGGCAATTAGAATTTGGGATTTGCTTGTTCAAATAGCTTTTTTTGGTGTTTTTTTTTTTTTTTTACCTTGTTTTATGTTTAGTCTACGCTTTTATGAAAGCATCTAGTGTGCACTAAAGTTGATAAAATAGTGTTTAAACATATGTAGGACCCTTCAGGTAAATTTAGTAGCATGCTTGCCTTTATTTTATGATACATCAACAAAAACAATGTGGATTTGTCCTACCTTACTGCTCTAAATATTCAGAATAAATGACCAATATTTCCCTTTTTCTTTCCCCCCATAGATAAACTCTCACAGTATTTGGGAAAACAGTATGGGCTTCAGTCCTGTTAGTTCTGGACTAGTCAGTCAAAAAGAGGTACAAACATTGTATGTGTGTGTGTGTGTATATATATATACTAGCTTTCACAATCTTACTTGATTGTCTTTCTGTGCTGTTCTCCTAAACGTCTTGATTAACTGCTCAGGACAAAACGCTTATGTCGATTATCAAAGAAGTAGGACTTCCTAATCGGCCTCCTGCACTCCGAGAAGAAGGGCGAGATTTGTCCGAAAGGGTTCCGCCTCCTCGCTCCAGCTCACCTGTGATTGGAAGTCCACCTGTAAGGGCTGTACCTATTGGAACACCTCCTAAACAGCCCATGAGTCACGTCCACAATCACCAGGTAAGATGTCATTCTTTTATGCTTCTTTTATATTTACATTTATTCATTTAGCAGATGCTTTTATCCAAAGCGACTTACAAATGAGGACAACAGAAGCAATCGAAATCAACAAAAGAGCAGTAATATTAAAGTGATGTGACAAGTCTTTGTTAGTCAACCATTTATTCAATGCATGAAGTAAACGTGTTATAAAAACATAACCCAAGGATTCTTGAGTTTGCATTTAATATTTCTGGGTGATGCAGTGGTTTACATTGAACTAAAGTAGTTCATTGACTGTACGTTTCTTTTTTTCTTCAGAATAATCACCCTTCAGCCATTCACGTGAGAGCTTCTGTGCCACTGCGCTACCCTCCTCCCTTTCCTGAGCGTCTGTCCCCCAACAACCTCCTCAGCATCGCTGTGAGTCCCAGATCAGTTCACAATCACTCAACTCCAACAGCCTGACAGTGGTGCTATAATACAGTGAAAAAAGACAAAACTATTTCCCACGCTTCGATGCCTGTTTGCTCATGCTCGAGGAGACTCTCTTTAGGGGACATCTAATGTCTAAATGGCTTTAAGGAGGAAAACAATCTGTTATCATATCTATTTAGAAAGTTTTTGAACAGTATTGAAATGACAAGCTTTTCTTGCTCTCTCAGAACTCCCCGTTGTCTCATCCTCCGTTCCCTGCTGGTGTTGGTCCTGTTCTGTCTCAGATACAGAGAGCCCAGCTGCTCAACTCTCAGGTGAGTTAATGATATATACCTTTTAATAAGAGTGGATCTAGAGCTTCCATCGTGTCCTAATCTTGTGCTACGCTCTTCAGATTGGTCAGTTCCCTCGTGGTCCAGCTCCCCCATTATTACAGGGAGGTGTCGGGGGTTTCAGGCCGTTCTTTGGGCCGTCTGGTCCTAGAATGGGTCCCCATGGGCCACCTCTTGGCCACGCACCCATCCGACACAACACCACCCACCTCCACCCGCAGCACCGCAGGATGCTCAACCAGAGGATGCAGAACAGAGGCTTGGGGTGGGTACCATCTGTCCTCTCTCTGAATGGCGCCTCACTTTGAAATGCCTCATGTAAATGTTTCTGTGTCTCTCATACGCTCAGTGATCACGTCGGAGGCAGAGGTGTTGGAGACAGGAGAAACAGAGATCCTTACAGCAATCTGATGACACAAAGAGAGAAGGAATGGGTAGCGAGAATCCAAATGATGCAGCTGCAAAGCACCGATCCGTATCTGGATGACTACTATTACCAGGTAATCACTCTTTTACCCAAATTTATTAGACTTTTAGACAAGGCTTTAAGACATCAGAGTTAGTCTACCATCTACTTATTTTTTAATTTTGGATTTATAATATTTTTAATTTGAGGAACATCATTGTAAAATGTTGTGTAGATATTGCTGGTTTATAGTGAATATCAATTCTTATTTTGCAGAATTATTATGAGAAGATGGAGAAGCGTCAGGAGCGGGACCGAGACACCAGGAAGGAGCACACCACCAAACTCATCACTCCTCAGGTGGCTAAACTGGAGCACACCTATCGGCCAGGTACAAAACAACACTTGGGCAAAATTGCATTAAAAAATGCATTTCTTAGCAAGTCTCAGCATTCTTCTAACTGCAAGCAAACCAAACATTTTACATTTTGTTGTTATTGATTTGTGCATTTCTGTCAGGTCAATTATTTCCATGTTTTCAAATGGTCTGATTTGTTTGTGATTGTGTTTGTTTCATAGTGCAGTTTGCTGGCTCGTTAGGAAAACTGACTGTCTCCAGTGTGAACAATCCAAGGAAAATGATTGATGCCGTGGTGACCTCTCGCAGTGATGATGAGGTCAACACACTATTCCCTCACCCTTTTACATAGACTATTTTTATAAAACCACTTATGAGCCTGTTTTTGGTTGCTTATGAGTGGACCCATGCAAAAAAAACGAAAGTGACAGATTCTTTCTAGTCCTAGTAATGCATTTTTCTTCATTAATAAAGAGTTTATTAAAAAGGTCCATGTTTTCATGGTACTGTTTCTTTGTACCAGTGTACTTTTTGTCATTTTGCAGGAAAAAGAGAAAAGCAAGTGTGGAACAAAAGACGGCAAATCCTTTACATTGTGGAGAAGGTAAGAATAGAGTAAAGTGAAGTATTTTTATTATGGCTCAGGTAATTAATTAAAAATATATATTTATATAATCCTAAAAACTAAGGATTTTTTCCTATTAGCTCAGTCAGTTTAGTTGTACAGATTTTTATTTTCCATGCCAAATTTTTTTTTTTCTGGCCACAACTAAATAAACAAATAGTTATTGTTGTTTAGAAAGTTATTGTAATTAAACCAGTATTCCATTAAATGTACTAACAAGTATAATATATAACACAGTAATAACCTGTATGTTTTGTTATGCAGATGTACAGTCTACTATTAGAAGTGCAAGACTTTGAGAAGAAGTTCTTGCAGACCCCTGAGCACCAAAGAGATGCCCTGCTAGAACAGCATAAAACACACACGCTGCAGCTCTACAACTCTCTCCGAGAAAAAGAGTGGGACGACCGGTGAGTGCCACGGGAAGAGCCACATGAGTACAGGCACATGAACTAGCCTAGTTGAGAAATCATCACATGATCATGTTTTTACATTTAGATTAAGTCATTTAACAAACGCTTTTATTTAAAGTGACTTAAAAATGAGGACAATAGATGCAATCAATATCAACAATAATAATGTAAGTGCTTTGACAAGTTTTCGATGGACTAATGCAGTACACAAGGTTTTTTTAATGTAGTAAAAAGTAAATAATCCGTTAAAATATAAATGAAATGGAGAGTGCAAGTGTTAGAGGGTCAAATGAGGATGGAAGAGTTGTGTTTTTAGGTGATTCTTGAAGATGCTTGGATTGAGTTGGGCAGGTCATTCCACCAGGAGGGAACAGTTAATGAAAAAGTCTGTGAAAGTGATTTTGTGCCTTTTTGGTAGCCAGTGCAAATTCATGAACAGAGGTGTGGCATGACAAGAACTTGAACAAGGAGTTGTGTAGCGTGTTGTGCCTTTTCTTATCTTGTTTAAAGCAAATCTGCAGGATTAGCAATGTGGTCTGAGAAATTCAGCTGATTTTGAAGTTAGGGTTGATACACTTAGCTGGATGCTGAAATTGTGATGAAGTGATGGGTTTGTTGAGTGTCATCAGCATAGCAGTGATATGAAAAGCCATGTTTCTGAAATACAGAACCGAGTGATGCCATGTAGACCGAGAAGAGAAGTAGAGCTGTAACTAACAATTATTTTGGTAATCGATTAGTTGGCCGATTATTTTTCCAAATGAATCAATTAAGAGGATGAAAAAGCCCAATTCTTAAAAAAAAAATGTTTTTGACAAAACGCACTTCCACATTCTGCTCAATGTCCTTCAAACAAACATGCCAACTCAATGATATGAAAACACACAGTGCTTAATTTATTAGATCACCTGTCATAATAAAGAGAAAACAAATGGTTTAGGAATCTGTCAAAAAAAATAATACATCTAAAAATATTATTATTATCATTATCACAAACTGAAACAACTAAATAGAATTTCACATAATAACAAAATAATAACAGCTTGCATTATTCCTGGCAGTATGTACTTTTTGACTGTAATTGGGTATGTAAAAAAAAAAAAAACAACACTATAGCACATGACAATTTTTTCCTGCCTTTCTTTCATAGCTAAAAATGATTTTGGTAATCACCAATAACTTAGTTTACAGCAGTTTATTTAAGAAACCATACTTTTAAGCATTGTATAGTAAATAAAGCTTAAATCTCTACATAGAAAATTGAAATAATTATAAAGATAATAAAAATGAATAAAAACAAACTGTTAACCTACAGGTAAGAGAAATGTTCTGAAGGAACATACGTTCACTTTGATCACAGTCTCGTCTTACTGTCATTTCTTCTAGCTATGAAGCGTCTGATATTTATATTCAGAAAATTACATGATGTTATCCCTTTACAATTCCTACTCCCATAACTCTTTCACTATTTTTCAATGCATTTTGTGCATAGAAAGTGCTGTATTTGATGTGACCGGCTTAAGTTGGGGGTTCACTGTGGGCAGACTCTAGATAATGAGAATCGGATTGATTATTTTCATTATCAATAATAATCTGTTTATCGATTAGTTGTTGTTGCCCTGAAGAGAAGTGGTCCAAGAACTGAGCCCTGAGGCACCCCTTTAGCTAGATGTTGTGTCTTGGACACCTCACCCCTCCAAGATACCTTGAAGGACCTATCTGATGTCTTTTTTATTTATATAAACAAGCATGTTAAAACAGCATAGTTTTGTGCATTAGTCAAGAACTGTGCAAAATCACTAATATTTGTATCAAATACTAGAAGTTTTGTGACCGTAACAGACCTACTTCCCACCCTTCTGCAGAGTGAGCGATGAGCAGTGCTTGATGATCATGTCTGTGCGTAAGGGGAAACGCCTCATCTCCAGACTCCTCCCCTTCCTGCCACAGACCCAGGCTGCTGCTATTGTCATGGGAATAGCCAGGAACCTTCCAGCTCTGGCCAAGAAAGACAAACAAGATCAGGTACAGTCACAGACGAGTGGGTCTTTGTACGAAGAGAATGAGATGTGGCCAGTTCTGTAGGTTGTGACTAGCACTAGGAAAAGTTTTCTCATTAACATGTTCTCTCTGATAGGTACTGTGTTGGTTGGTAAAGCCAGTGACGCCAGTAATCCAGTCCATGTCGAGTACCTCCCTCACTGATCTCCTTCAGGAGCTGCAAGGCAGTGAAGGACAGCTTCCCCTTGTGCTGCAAAATAAGGTATCACTGTGAAATTAGATTGATTTATTTCTTTAAATGGCAAACATGCACAGTCTCCTCTGGCTTTTTGTCAGACTAACCCAATTATGTTTCAGTAATGTCTGTGTTGTGTTTGTCAGTTTGGCGTGACGTTGCTCTATCTGATTCTAAGTGAAGGAGAGAGGATGCAGAGCTCCGATCCCAACTGTCAGCTCATGGACGATAACCGCTGGTGAGCATCTCTCTGTGTATTGTTATCTATTTTCCCTACAGGCATGCTTGGTATTCCACAGTTATTCATTGGTGAAAGTGGCTAGTGTTGGAGTATTTCATCATGATTCGTAGGGCTGGGTTTTGAAACAAATTTTAATCAATTGAATATAGATTATTTTGGATCTATATCAGGTACACATGCCATATTTTAAGGCAAGCTAATAGGAACTCTTGTTAGAGTCTGCATGTTCTTCAGGTTTCAACTGATAAGTATGAGCATAATCATCATAAGTATGAGTAATGAGTTTATGGTCACCAAATATGTTTTTTCTGAGGTAAATGTGACGTTAAGTGACATTATTTACAAGCCTTATTGATGTCTTTGTGCAGCTGAAACACTGATTGAGCGAATACATGAGACAGGATGTGAATTGTAAAGTTGTACTCTTTCTTTTAACTTGCATTCGGATGTATGTTTGTCATGTTTATTTTGTGCTGAAACTAGTATTAAAGTGGAGGAGATGATCAGTTCAGGTCTGTTGAATTGAGGCGCTACAGCGATCTGTCACTTCACATTAAATTATGTAGATATCAGCTCCCCTGCTTTTCAAGATATTGGCATCGGCTGTCAAAAAAAACACATCCGTCAACCACTAACTGGGATACAATGGACAGAATTCAAAATCTTGAGACTTTTTTTTTTTCCTCATTAAAAGTACCAAAGTACTTTTTTTTTGATGGGAGGTAGGACTGCATGATAATGACAAAAATCATTATTGTTGATTTATTCCCTTGAAATTTTAATTGCAATTGTTAATTACGATTATCACAATTTACACTGAATGATGTTTATACCATTGTTTGATGCAAGTGTATGCCGTATTTTTATATGAAAATAATCAATCTGAAAAAACACTAACTAAAAACCTTTTAGTGCTTTTTTATATTAAGCCTCAAATGTCAACTATACATCGGATTGGTTTCATCTTTAAATTGTAATAAAAGGTAAAAATATGAATGGTATTATAATGTTAAAAAAAATTTAAAACAATGGAAAAACCCTTAAAACTGCGGTAGGTAACTTTTGACGCTCTAGCGGTTAATAAACAGAACTGCTTGCGTCTTGTGGAAGAACATCGTAGCCGGAACTACTTCTCTCTGTTTATGTCTATGAAGATTCACAAAGGTACTGGGTTACTCCGCCGCGGTACCCCCGAAGCAATCTAAAATAGTCCGAATATAAACACTTATTATAGGTGCACCCTAGTGATTCAGGACAGGCTAAAAACATGGTTTGGAAAATGGATTCATGGTGCACTCGCTTATTATATACATTTTTCTAAATTTTGAACACAAACAAAGTTACGGACCGCAGCTCTGATTGGTTATTTTTTTACCGGGAGCGATGGAGTTTCTGCAAATGACAATAGGACACTGGGAGGAGCCAGAGGAGCTTGATTTTTTTTCACAGAATATCTGTCTCATATTCTACTGTCAGGACATAATGGTCATTCTACATCACTCACCGATCAAATAAGGCTTTGACAGCCGCCAAAAAAAAGATCAGGTTTAATAAATATGTAAAAAATATTTTTTTACAAAAGTTCCCTACTGCAGCTTTAAGATGACATGCATGTAGAAAGGAAAAAAAAACTGAATAACATACGGGTAAGTGGACTTTAATCCCCAATTGTAATTGTGATTATAAATTTGATTAATTCTGCAGCCACTAATGGAAGGTGCCCTTCAATGTTCTGTCCATTAACTGAAAACAGGCTAGACTTCTCTTTTTTTTTCTAACTGTAATGATTTGAGATTTGTCCGATTCTTCAAACCAATTTTTTCGTTCTGTTTGCAGGACTGAGTTGGTGTTCTCTGTGACGCGGGAGCTTCTGAAGGTCCCGTCCTCTGCGCTTTCATCACCGCTGTTTACTCCTCCAAACCTAGTGTCCCTGTTCTCTCGATACGTGGACCGGCAGAGACTCGAGCTCTTGCAGGAGAAGCTACAGTGAGTTTGTCCTCTAAAACAATAGAAAAGACAATAGAAAGTACAAAAAAAGCTGAATTTTTATATATAATATTATAATTTTTACTTTCTTCTTTTACTTGGTATTTTAAATACACACTATATATAACATTGTACTTATACACACAAAATATACCATCATTTATACAGTACTGTTTTAGAGCGATTAACATTTATGTGCATATTAAATGGTAGTTATTCATTTGTATATTTAATATATGCATGCATGCTTGATCAAAGTAAGCATTTTTGCAACTATGTAATCACAAATATATCATGATTATTCAAATTCGACCAGTCCTGGATTGTTTGCACATAATGTTTGGTTTTTGTGCTTGGTGTAAAGTAGATGTGATCAAATAAAATAAAGGAACGAAAGAAAGATATCAGGTTATTTTAGCCTTTTATTGAGACTGACTTGTCTTCATTTTCTTTCAGGATCACAGCCCTGTCCAGGTAGAAGTGTCTTCAGATGTGGCCGTTGTTGAGAGACTGGCTGTTAATGTATTTGTGAATGAGCAGTTTTATGTGTGATATGTTTTGGAGGGTGAGGTCAGGTCACTTTTCCTTTCACGTTATAAGAGTCACAATAGATAAGAATAATGTTTAAATGGTTATAAACTGTTGTCCATAAGTTTGTCAATAAAGGCGATCAGGTTAATGTATTTTAGCTTCTATTAGGGTCAGCTCTGAACAGCAGAGCCAGGAAAGGGAGGTTTCCCTTTGAAATGGCTCGATCATGACAACATCCAAACTTATTTATAGACACATAGATTTGAGGAGAACTCTGCCGTTCATTAATATCTTAACTTTCTTATACACTGCAGCTAGTTGTATGTTTGCAAAAGAGTGACTGTGCAAGTGTGTCTGTGAGTTTAAATGAAGGTTAAAACAAAGGTATTCTTCATTTTTAAAGATCTCGACATGATGCCTGTGATACACATGAAATTAAAACTTTCTATTATACAAAGATCGGTGTGCTAGTGTTTTGATCTTAGCAGGGTTTCTCACACACCTGAAAACCTGGACTTTTCTAAAATGAAAAGTGAACTTCCTCCCAACTGTTCATTACTATTTTGCATTAGATATATTTTACATACTAATTTCCCTTAATTTACATTCTCAAAAAAAATGGTCTGCAATTTTTTTTTTTTTTATCCTATACAACAAATGATATGTAAGGGTGGCAAAACACTTACCCAAGAAAACTTGTCCTCATCCAACTTCATCTTCAAGAAGTGACAAAAATTACACACTTTCTTGTGTTTTTATAACCCAGATGTTACTTTTCAATAATTCTTTAAAAGTTATTTCCAATTAAAATGTATTTTTTAATTTACTTTTGTGAAAAAATGTCAGTGATCCTCCAAAGCACGATTATAGCCCCTTTCATTCATTAGGCTAACCAGTTAAATGCCATAAAATTACCAGAATGACTTTACCGGTAAACACAAAAATGCGCTGTTCAACTTCACACACGTTCCCTGTTTTTACCGGTAAAGCACCATTCACACATCAATTTCAATTCTGTATTTCAATTCTGTCATTTTGTAACACCATTAACCGGTAATGACATAAATGATGTGTTTTTAGACATGAAGGGCTATCTACCTTATTTGTTCCTATACAATATAGCTGAAAATTAACCAGTTTTCTCCAGTAGTTAAAATGCAGCTGCTTTTGGCCCAGAGACATTGTATTAGATGATTTAAGACATTTTTGACTAACTCAAACAGTATGGAGTGTTTTGTCTTGGAGCAAGTGATGGATTTCTTTAATGTTGTCAATGAAGCTCGAGAAGCAGAGATGTCAAAATAAGACATTATGGTACAAAGCTGAGATCTCAGCTACATCTGAGTCTCTGTCTGTCTGCGCATTTTTGTACCAAAATTGGTAATTGAGGTTTTTAATTGGCTATGCCTGTTTGGTTTGTCACAATTTATAACTCGCCCACTTGGTCCATTTTTAAAGGTGGAATTGGGCCAAATCAGCAATTTAAAAATAAATAAAAAATATTCCGCCGCCTCCTATTGGTTAGCGGTGGTCACATGATACAATCATCAAACTTGTTTGTAGGCCTGCCAGTCATATTCTGGAAATCACCCAGAGTTCATAGGGTTATTTACATTCACTGGTCCAATCCAATGGAAAGCACCAGTTCTCACCACATTAGAGACAACTCACTCACTTATCTTTTTTTCAGAGGTTTTATTTTTTGCATGAATGGCCAGACAGTAATACAGAAACACTGGTTGCTGCAGAGTGCGACAAAGGGAGGGTCTCCTCCACCCTTTTTATCTCTTCCATAGCTGTGCTTTTCCACACATAGTATGAAAGTAAGAAACACATTCTACTACATCATACTTCTAAGACTCGGGCCCTAATTTAGGGAGATGACGACCTACTAGGACATGGACAGGCGTCTTTGGGTCTCCCAGTTTCATGCACGAACCCCTTGTCACCCATAAATCTCATTGTTTAGGCCCCAAACCATATCTCATTCTGACCTCAAAGCAGTTCTAAGTAAAGCAGGCATTACACATTCATGCAAAATCAATAAAAAAAATTTTCCTTCCACACTTTCATGACCATACATCATATTTTTAGGATAATACCATAATGTTATGATTGTCCCAGAGTAGACATCTTATGTCTTAGCGACTCCCAAATAATTTCAGTTCAGAGTATGGTACAGCTACAGTCACATTTTCGAGATGGTGTATCAGTAGATGTGGAATCATCACTAATTCTCAACAGAACCATCTGTAAATGTTGCTTCTGATACCCAACGCTCTGCAGAAAGTCTTCTAGATTCTGGAATGATTTGATGTTCTTCAGGAGGCTCCTGGAGATATGAAATGTGGCGTATGGGTCAAAGCTTGTCTGATCTTTGTGCATGGTCACGTAAATTTTCCCAAACCTCCTCTCTCCGTGAGCGGTGACGATGATGCGGTCTGTATTGCTGTCATGCTGGCCGGTGTTGTGTTCCTTGATGTAGTTTGGCAGCATATCAGCTCCTGGTGAATTCAGATTGCCCAGCAGGTAGTAGGGAAACTGCACGTCTGGAAGAAGTTTCCCTTTAGATTTACTGTATCTGTTCTCAAAGAGGTGAAAGCCGAACTCTCCGTTTGCCGGGTTACATGCCAGAAACATGTCATCGTCATTAGTCCAAATACAGTCTTTAGCAAACCAGTACAAGAGCTTGAGTCCATGTCTGGGCCAAGGCTGACCGAATCCACACTCTTCTAGCTGGGATATTGTCATGATTTTTTGCATCTGATGCAAAGACGAAAAGATAAACAATTGTTCATTATTAAATAATAATGCATTCATTGCTTACAAATGTTTGGGTTTTGAAGCAGGTGTTTGAAATGAACAGGTGTTGATAAAACATTGCTTTACTGTCTTCATAATACATATTTCTCTACTTTAAACATAAATAAGTGGTGATATGTAGAATAGTCTCATCTTTAACTCTTTTTGACCTCAAATTCAGCTCTGCACAGCCACCTCTGTACACACATAAAACTCGGGTACGCCACCACATCAAACGTGATAAAGTACATTTTAAAGGGTTAAGAGTTTAAGAATCAAAACCTTAGTTAATATTAGACATATTTAGACGAATTCCCTTTAAAACAATTCGCCCTGGTTCTAAATGTCTAACCTTTATTAAAGGAGAGCTAACTAATGACAGTATGTAGCGTGCTTAAAGTCAAACAGCAGAAAGTGGTAACACTTTAGAATAAGGTTCCATTAGTTAATGTTAGTTAATGTATTAATTAACATGAACAAACAATGAATAATACATTTATTACTGTATTTATTCATCTTCGTTAATGTTAGTTAATGAAAATACAGTTATTCATTGTTAGTTCATGGTAATTCACAGTGCATTAACTAATGTTAGCAAGAACAACTTTTGATTTAAATAATGCATTAGTAAATGTTGAAATTAACATGAACTAAGACTTATAAATGCTGTAGAAGGATTGTTCTTGCTTAGTTCATGTTAACGAAAGTAGTTAACTAACATTAACTAATGGAACCTTATTCTAAAGTGTTACCCAGAAAGTTACAGCCGAAATAATAAAAATAATAATAAAACCCAAAGGCTACTGTACCTCTTTTTTTTATCCAATATAGTTGTAGTTGCAGAAATGTCTTCAGTGGTGTTGTTTGGTTGGCCGCAGCAGGAGTGAAGTAGAGGAAGGAGGGAAGGTCATTTGGGGCAAATGCAAGCGAAAGCAGGTGTGTCTTTTTCTTAGTGAGTCTGGTTTCCTCTTACAGCTGTTTTGAGTGCCATCATCATCCGGTGTAACAAATACCATCCAACTCAACTAACTGATCAGCTGTTAAATGGTGCAGTTGATATTATTTCCACTGAAGGTAAAGTTAGGAACATTGCATTGTGGGATGCTGTATATATTTAATCAAAAGTAAAGTGAAAAAACAGTAATACCATGCAATATTATTGCATTTTTTAAATAGATTTAAAAATGTAATTTATAGCTGTGATCAAAGTTTGATTTTCAGCATCATTACTCCAGTCTTTAGTGTCTCAGAAATCATTCGAAAATGCTGATTTGCTGCTCGAGAAACATTTCTGTTTACTGTTGAAAACTTTTTTACAGCTTCATTTGACCAGCGTGTTTACTTTATTTCTGATACAAAAATCACTTTTCAGCACCATTATCCTCTTCATTCTTCAGAAATCAAGAAACTCAAGAAACATTTATGATTCTCAATGTTGAAAACAGTTCTGCTGAAACCCACAGGGGTTTCAAATGAATTCAAGCTTAAAAGAGCAGCATTTATCTTTTGTAACATTATGTCTATGTCTGGTGTAGTTTAACAACAACAGTCTCCATTGTGAACTGTAAATAGATCATGTAATGACAGGAAAGTCTTATTACCAAAAAAGCAAATTTAAAAAACACCATGAAAAAAATAAAAAACTCACCTTTCCGAGCCACTGCACGATAAACAAATCCAAGTCGGGTCCGACACTTTTTGAGGTCTCCTTGAAACATTTCCATTGTGGTCAGTGCTATTTGCAGCGCGTTTGTTAATTGCATGTGTTGTGAGGATTTTCAGCGCATTTCGTTAATGCATGTGTTGCGAGGATTTGCAACACTTGTGTTGTCAAACTGATGAAGATGTTTTCTTCATTTGCTGATGTTTTTCCATGTGCATGTGTTTTCTTAAGTTGCAGCGTGGCGAGCTGTCTCGGCCACCATACTATAGTGCATGTAAGTAGCAAAATAATGTAAACTGTGTCAAATTATACCCAAAAAGTCTTCAAACAGTGGACTATCAGTAAAACCCATATCAAAAATGATTTAGACCTAATCTGGGTTTGCATGAAGCTGGATGACAGCATGCCCAAGAGACCAGACACTCATTAAGGCTAAGGGTATACTTGCCTGACTAAGTATTGATAGTTGTGTAAATACTGTTATAACAATCTGTTATGCTAAACTTTTACAAGCCAAAACTGTTTTTAAAGTAATGGGGTGCCTTCCACTCCTCCTATGTGTTTCTCCTTTTCATAGTCTGGCTGAAGTGATGGACTGTTGGAAAGTACAATGTCAGATGACAGGTACAGGGGGTGGGTCAGTTTCTTCACTTAAAGTTGTAAATGCACAAAGTTACTGAACATTTCCAAATGTTATTTTTCAGGAAAAAAGGTCCAATTCAATGAGCACACACTGGCCTTTTGTGACAGCATACCCCAGAAGTAAAAAGGAGTTTTGTGTAATAATCTATAGTGAGCAGAGGTGAATTATAACTGCATTTATTAGAGTCAGAGGTGAGTGTATAATAAGCACCTTAGTTCATCCAGAATTAAACAGGAAGAGAGAGCAGCTGACTATGAAGGAAACAGGAAGTGAAGCAGACAGACAGACAGACAGACAGTTTAAGTGTGTAGTATGAATTGTATTTAATCTTTTACATCCATGTTTTAATGGGCATTCACTCTTTATAAAAAAAAACAACAACACTATTGTAATGGTTATTTTTGCTTATTATCAGAGGTCTTGAGCTTGATGACTGTATCTAGCAATAAAGACATACAACAACATCATTATTTGAAACCGTATATTGAAATACGTAATTTATTGTTGCATTTTTAATTAGTAACACATTTTAATTAGCAAAACTTTCCTGACCGCCTCGTTTTTGTGACATGGATAATACATGTTTGCTGATGTCACTGAACTAGTGTGTGTGTGTGTGTGTGTGTGTGTGTGTCTGATGAACAGAAACTCATCCGTGTGGCAAGAGAAATACATTAAAGGATAACAGTTAATGAATTGTATAATGTCAACTTTAAAATGTAATATTATTTCTTAAGATTTACTTAATGATATTAATATACATTTTAAGCACTTATTGCAAAGTAATAGACAAGTTTAAATAAAAATACATTTACAGATACTGATCACTTACACAATACAATACTGAGAAAAACTGACCTTCCAAGATTACCACAAGTGAGTTGAAGGGGTTAATCTGCCATGCGCTAATCTACCATTTCTGTAAAAGTATAAAAGCAGTATGTGTATATATATATATATATATATGTATGTATATGTATATGTATATGTATATATGATACATCTTACCTTATGGAAGCCGAACCAGATCTTTGGCACTGACTGCTTCATTTATATGACATGATAACATTGCATGTTTGCTGATGTCACTGGACACATGACAGAAACTATGTTACACACACTAGTTGTCAGGTTGTACGTGTGTGTGTGTGTGTGTGTGTGTGTGTCTGTTTCTGTTTTGATGAATAGAAACTTATACTATGGAAAGCAAAACTTGCAGAAACGCATTCGTGCATATGGGACCGACAATGAGGAGCTACTGCATATTAAACTATAATGTCTCACTCATATTCAGACTTCATGTTACATATTCATTTTATTCTAGAGCATAAATGTTATCAACATAAATGTTATCAACAACATTGGATGCCATTTATAGTTTATGATATCTGAAACATCTTACCAAAGTTTTATCTTCTCGCTCCCTCGATCTGGAATATTTATCT
Organism: Carassius auratus; assembly: GCF_003368295.1. Taxonomy (NCBI): domain Eukaryota; kingdom Metazoa; phylum Chordata; class Actinopteri; order Cypriniformes; family Cyprinidae; genus Carassius; species Carassius auratus. Next base: position 2,596,686 of record NC_039268.1, read on the forward strand.
ATATCATTGTAATGAATCATTAAAACAAGTGAGTGATAAATATGCAAAGCTCAACATCATATCTTACATTTATAGAATGATGAACATCTGTTTATAAATACATTTATGTATCAGATTATACAGTTATTCATTTAGGAGACCATTTCATCCAAATATGTCACAGCTTTATAATGCACATCTTCAAAATGAAAAACATTTAGCATGAAAACTATATTTTCATTATTAAAACCAAGAAGAAAACTGTTGAACAAAAACAAGACAGCATTTTGCACAGACATTTTTAATAGATGGATTTGACCTTTGACTCTGGTAGGGTTCATTCTCCACTGACTGAGATGGAAACGGTGTGTGTCTGCGATGCCTTTCGAAATAAGTCTGATAAGAATCGTTCATAGTTTCTCTGAGGTATTTTTTAGGCTTAACTCTTGAATGTCTTTCAGAAAATCAAAGCTATTGCGTTAGGTGTGATTCTGGTCAAACTTCACCTGATCTGAGTGCTGTGTCATATAAATCTTCTCAAATTTGTTCAAACCTGAGTCAAAGGAAACAATAATGCAATCTTTGTTGCTGCTGTCTGAATATCCAGTGTACTTCTCAGTGACATAATCAGGCAGTGAATCAGTGGTATTCAGGTTGCCCATCTCATAGTATGACAGGTTATATTTTTAAGAAGAATCTTTCCAAGCAGACAAAGGCTGATCCTCTAACCTTTAGTGAGAAGATCTACCAATTTTGTAAAATAAAAACAATGAAGTCCAGATATGAACACCGGAAACAGTGCCAGTAAACATTTGCAAGATACTGTAATTTGAAGGACTAATGTATTTCTGGCATACATTTAAGATGCAAGATTAAAATGCTTCAATACAAAAGAAAAACAATGTTTTAACTCTAAAGAACCTGTTTTTTTTTCTCTCTTTTAAAGTTGTGTTATACAGTTTAAAGATGTTCCTATTATTTCTGTTGTGGAATATAACCACTGTGTTCTTAGTGAATTATTTTATATAAATAATGTTAATGAATTATATTATTTCAATTAGCAAATACATAAATAGTCATCTCAACTTGGACAGTTCAATGTAAAGTTAATACAGGTTTAATAATAAAGTAATAAATAAAACAAGCAGCTAAATGTATAATAAATCAAATCTGCGTTACCTGTTTGAAGCGTTCATACGGATACGTCCTTGTGTGCAAAGATCTGCAAACAGAAACTGGTGTTGTTGTTGTTCAATAGCAATATCAGGGGAAGAGTGACTCCACTGGGAAATATTTGACTGGCAAATAGAGTACAGCATCATTCAAGGAAGATTTGGATTTTTGCGAAGAAGAGAGAAGATTCATATTTTCTTAAACAATAAGAAACAACTTACTACAAAGTAAGTTCCCAAAGCATTTTTTGGTAGCACTTTATTTTACAGTCCTGTTCCTCATGTACATACTATGTAAATATTATAGTAATTACAATAACTATGTAATAACTAGGTACTAACCCTGAACCTACCCCTAAACCTAACCCTACCCCATGTAGTTACCTTGTGTTACCAGAACTTTCTTAGATAAATACACTGTAAGTACACTATAAGTACATGTAAGTACACGTACTGTAAAATAAAGTGCAACCCATTTTTTTTTTCAAAACAAGAAACCATCAACTTTTAATCAACTTTTATAAACTTAAAACACAAAAATGACTCAAGATTATTTACAACCACACATTAACCCATTTTATATTTAATAGCAAACACTGCACCTCATGGGAGATTCAGACTGGGCACAATGGGATCATCATCCTCTTCAGTCATATTTTGTTACTTGCAGAAAGGGCAAGTTATTTTGACTAAATATTACAAGGGTATAGGAAAATAAATAAAAAAATCTATAATAGTGTGCAGATAAATCATCTAAAAGAGACAGCTCTAGCAAATATAAAATAAGATGAGAAAATGTTGGTTTCATTTTGACTTTAATATCAAATCCTAGTGTACATCCCTCTAAATGCTGAATATTTATTTTCATAATCGCAGTGACTATTCAAAGAAAACACACACATACACGGTAGCCACCTGTCAGTCTACAGTCTATCTACAGATTAAGTGATTGAAAGAAACTTGCAAAATGGCTCAAAATAATTATGCAAAAAAAAAAAAAAAAATTTTGGTTTGTTGTTTTCATTAAAAACCTTAAAATGTGAAAGTGTAGCCTATATATTCATAAATGCTAAATTAGTAATTTGGTAGTTTGTTCTAATCAAATTATTGTACCCGATCAGATCTAATAAAGATACTGCACCTTTGACAGCGCTCCTGCTCTTATTCTTCATATCTCTGTTAGAGAGCAGAAAACAAGTCAAACCTCCTGTGCACGGAAACTGAAACTGGAGTTTTACGTATTGTTCTCAAAGAAGAATCTGTGAAATGTTTCTGAGCAACTAAACTACACAAGAATCATGAATGTCAACCGAAATATGAGGAAGAAATTACAGGCCATTGTTTTAATAGGATACGTTAACTGCAGAATGCACAAATGCATGCAATTGTATCTAGTGAAAAAAGTAAAATAAATTAATAAACAAACTATTTTTATTGTCATAATTAGTGAAGTGCAAATAAACTGTCAATTTGAATATTAAAACTGAAACTAAAAACTATATTATAAACCGTGTTTGATTTCTTTACTATTTGCTTTGGCAGGACAGTAAATTGATGTTCTTTCATTATACACCATAGTATTTACAAATGCACAAAACAGGAACATTAACCCATTCTTGTTGTGATACCTATTAAATATTTGTAACTATTATTAAGAATGTAGTCTAGTGTTAAAAGTAGCTGGTTTTAAAAACATCAGATGTCTTTATAAGTGTTGATTCTGGACTGTCCCACATCAGAGATCTTAATCTTCATGAAGTCATAATGGCATCATTTAAAAGTACAGCATTAAATAGCTCTTCTATTTCTACTCCTTTTTATTTGGACTCAATTTCCGGGTCTCCATTTTTTCTACAGCAGACTTTTCTTTTCTCTATGCATTCTTACAGAAACATAATAATATTTCATATATTTAAGGACAGATTGCTATTTGCACATCTTTTTGGATGCTAACTGCATTTCGTTGTGTCTGTGTTTGTAGCTAAACAAAAAAGTTGAATCTAATGTCATCAATAAATCTTTGCCTGAATGCATCACAAATACATGAAAGCTAATTTAGATGAAATTTCATAAAGTTAAATGCTTATATTCTTCACATTGCATATTAAAGCATATTGTACTTATGTTAGTCATATTAAAATGTATTAAAAAGAGTTAAGATTTCACACAAACATATATAAAGCAGTGGAATTATCACCAACATCACAAGAAACTTGAACAGAACAATTTCATGGTGAATTTAATATCAAATCTTGAAGTTTTGCATTTGGTGTCTTTAAATGTTGATTTTTTTTATCATTACATTGACCATTTTAAAGAAATATGTGATGCTCAACATTGTAAATATATAAAGTCAAGCATTTGCATGTATTCAGATTTACAATCCAAAACGTGCTGGAAAAATACACAGCAGCTAACTAAAATTTATTTGCCATTTTTAAAAGAAAGAGGAAAAGTGCAAACAAGAGCAACAGTACACAAAAAATAAGTGTGCAAATCAGCTCAGAGCTGCAATCACAGACATCCCAGGTAGATTGGTGTGACCTTTGACCCTGCAGCGACTGAAGTGAAGATGTAGAGTATGAGTGTATGTTGGAACTTTGTGGGACATACATCAAAGGATATATCTGATTACTTATCATTTCTCTGCAGAAGTGTTCAAGGTTCGATGTTTTAATTTCCTTCAGAAGTTTAGGGCTAATACAGTAGGTGTGATTCTGGTCAAAGTGCACCTGATCTGAGTGCTGTGTCACATAAATGCTGTCAAACCTGTTCAAACTTGAGTCAAAGGAAACAATGATGCGATCTTTGTTGCTGTCGTCTGAATATCCAGTGTACTTCTTAGTGACATAACGAGGCAGTGATCCAGGGTTATTTAGGTTGCCCACCTCATAGTATGGAAGATTACTGTAAGGAAGAAGTCTGTCCCAGTTATGGAATAGTTCAAAACCAAAAGCTCCATATTCAGGGTCATACTGTGCAGACATACAACCGTTCGAGTCAATCTTAACACAATTATTAGCAAACCACCACAACAAGCTCAGACCGTGTCTGGGACTCGGCTGACCAAACCCAGTCTGTCTCAGCTCGGACACATTATTCAGGGTTCTCACCATGTTCCTTATAATTCTGTTAAGCCAAAACAAAAAGAACCAAATAGTTAAATTATAGTTATTTTCATTATTTTAATAAAACACATCTTCAGGTATTGGTCACTTACTCAGATCTCTACAGCAGAAGAAAGATTGGTCCTTTGAGACTCTTGAGTGAGATAAGTGAAATAAGTTAAAAACCTCAAAATGTAGCTCGTGTAAAGACGGATTCTTCAAGATTTTGGCAATGACTGAGGTGAAATGAATTTCTTTCTTCTAACAGAGTATCACTGAAAAGAGAAATACAGGTGTTTAAAATTATGGAAATCAATACAAAAAGTCCACACTTTTATAGTTGACAAAAGCAGAAATTCAGAGTTTTCCTTTTGTAAAAAAAGAATAACCGAACAGTTTATTAGAGCAAGAGAGATAAAAAGCAGTCTTATCCTTGTACTTTCGTTTTCTTTGTCAATTGTCAAATTGTTACTTACACTTACTGCAGAACTGTATTTGGTGTTGGTGTTGAGGAGAATGAAAAGCTCCTTTCAGCTGAACCAGATACTGTGTGTGTATCCTTACAAACCACTAACTTTGAAGTCCTTGTAGTAAGAAGCAAGGCTTTATATCTATAGACAGAGAGATGGACAGACAGAGAGAGAGATTCTATAGGCTATATGCAAATGTAGTACATTGTAGTGCATCACTGATAACAATGCATATTTGCTGATGTCACCAAAATAGAAACGGTCGTTAGTTGACCTACAGGTTGTACATGTGTGTGTGTGTGTGTGTGTGTTTCTGTGGAAAGAGAAACTTATGAAGAAAGATTGTTGGAGAGAGAGCAGATAATGAGATTTAGATTAAAGCTACTTTAGACTGTATAAAAACTACTTTAGACTCTATAATGGGCCTGTACTACATTCTCACACATACTATAAATAATTCAAATTAAAATCTATTTTTAGCATGGAATACAATGTATAGTTTTTATTATATTTAATATATATTTCTTGACAGTTTACATTAAGTCTACTGTTTAAACTGTGAGGCTCTGAATGTGTTAATGTTTGATCTTTATGTTTTTTAAAAGACAGATTCTTGTTTCCCTTGACTTGAAATATATATATCATTGTAATAAATATATATTATTTTTTAAATCCAGTGATAAGCAAAGCTTAAAATCATGTCTTACATTTCTATAAATATACAGTATGAGCATATCTTTAGAATTATGTTTAACTTTTTATCATATTTATACTTATTCATGTAACAGATACTTTTATCCAAGTAAATTATTAATTTAAAAGAGACAAGCTACAATTCACACAAACACAAGAAGAGATAAGCAAACATTTATAAAATGCGGTGGTACACAACTTGTGGTATTATTAATAAATGTTTAATAGATGTTTTGTTTGAAATAATGTCATGCAGAAATCGATCACTGAAGAAGTTTTTAATGAATGTAATTTGAAAATGGTCCTATCATCACACTACAAACATCCATATTTGCCATGAGGAACATTTGAGCATTTGTAACATTAACTACACATCAGACACCCATGTGCACAAATCAAACCATCCAGGATCAGAATTACTCACAGATAATGGGCAAACCAATAAGCTGAAAGCAAACCAGGTAGAAAATGACAAACTACATGAATACAAGAATGCACAGAAGAACTAATAAAACTTCACACAGACCTTTACATTAATTTGTATTAATAAAGCCGCACAATGAATATGATGGCCATGCATGTGATGCAGCTGATAGTCCAATAAGAGTGACTTCCAAAAGGAAATTATTTTGCATGAACAGACATATTTTCTGTAGGATCCAGTCTGCAAATCATGTTAACTCAGTAATATTGCTGACTGATTTTAACATTTCTGATGAAATCTGGCCATTTAAAGCTCTGAATTTTATCAACGAGGTCTTGGCTGATTTGGAAGGTGGAGTTCTCATCGAAGCGCCCCTGACCTAAATGATGCGTCACATAAATCTCTGTAAACCAGGTTTTATTCCGCTTTGAGTCGACTGAAACAACAATGCGATCTGCATTGCTCTCATGTACATATCGGTTATAATACTTAGTAACATAAGGAGGCATTGCGCCCGGATGGTGCAGGTTCCCCATTTCATAATACTCTAGGTCAGTATCAGGAAGAAGACCTTCTGAATTCTGGAACGGATGGAAACCAAAGTCTTCTGGTTCGCAGCATGCAATCATTTTGTTGTTGTCAATCTCAACACATTCGTGAGCAAACCACCACAGCAGAATGAGACCGTGTCTGGGATACGGCTGACCAAACCTGGTCTCTCTCAGATGGGACAGTTTTGTCAGCTTCCTTGGTCGGACCATTCTGTGTCTAGAAGACAGACAAAAAACAAAAGTTATGGGCTAAATAGGATTGGACTACAGGGTCAAATTTAAAATTTAAAATGAGCAACAACAATCTGTACCTTATTGTAAAATATGATGAATACAATGTCAATAAGTTTTCTCTTTTTAAAAACACACATCCAACACCCAACAGCCCGTTACTAATCAGAGTCTGAAAGGAAATAGTGGAAAACAGTTCAATAGGCTGTCACAGCTGTCTGGTGTAGATAAGAAAATAAAACACAATTAAAGTTTAAAATGATCCTATAATGTCAATGAAGTTGGTCTTAATCAAAAAAGCAATTAATCTGGACAAAATAATAAATAAATAAAAACAGGATACTGCACCTAGTTGATTCGCTGTAAGAAGGATCTGTGTCTGTGACGAGTGACAAACATGCTGTTATTCTTCATGTCTCTGTGTGTAAGTGGGTGGTGTAAAACTAATCTACACACACTCTTAATGCTGGAATGATATCAGAGGAAACTAAACAACAGATGCATGAATGGAAACCTAAAGTTGAGTAAGAAAGTACAGGCCAGTCTTTTAACAATTTCTTACAAGCGCTTGTTACAAAAATTTAAATAGTTCCTATCTTATTTTAGTAATTAAACAAACAATATTTTTTATTGTTGTTGAGTGTTTACTTTCTACAGCTGCAGAAGGTCAGATAGACACAAATAGATTTGACAAGAAATCTGAGATATATTTTTACAAATTGTTTCCATTGTAGTTTATGCAATTTTATTTTTTTTATTAGATAAAGGTTTATCAAACTCAGTTGTGTGCATACGATTTTTGTGCACATTTTTAGAATTATGCGCATCTTGGCATTTCCATCCAGTGTTTTTTTCTGCAATAAAAAATGTGGACAAAAATAGGTGGGTGGAAACATAGCTAATACAAACCCTCTATTCCTGGAGGACTGGAGCCCTGCAGAGTTTAGATTCAAGCCTAATTAAACACACCTGATCCACCTAATCAAGTTCTTCAGGCGTGTTTGAAAACTACATGTGCGTTGGAGCAGGTTTGGAAGAAAACTCTACAGGGATCCATCCTCCCAGGAATTGAGCTTGACACCTCTGGAAAGATATGAGGAGATTTACATTAAAGATACATTCAACTGTCTCACTCGTATTCAGATTTGTATATATTCATTTGGCCTATATATTATTCACATTGAAATATATTATAGGTTTACAGTTCAAAACCTGATATTGATATTAAGTATATTGTTGGCACTAGTAGCATAGATAGTAAACAAGTTTCATTTAAACAGCAATATCAAACAAGTCGACTACAAGGTCATTCAATCTCTGTATATGACAAAGAATAAACACAACAAATGTGAAAAAAAGAACCTTGGGATGTGATGCTTAATAATAATGTACATTTAATATGTAAATGTATTTATTGTATTCCAAATTCCAAATGAATGAAAACTAGAACAAAAACCAAGGTGGATGAAAACTATATTTTCAGTATTTCATATACCAGGTAATAGCAACAATAAGGATCACAGTAAACAATGCACATCTCAGTAATCTCAGTAGAGTGGAGCGTTTAGCACAAGTGGTTTGTCTCTGTGCTGACTGATGTATGTCTGTGAATAACTGCTCAGAACGATTCATGGGTTCTTCACGGTTCGACTCTTCAGTCTCCTCGATGAGTTCAGTGTCTATACTCTGACAGGATTCTCCCTGCACTGACTGAAGTACATCTATAGATACAGGTTCAGGTTCTCTAAAGAAGTCTTCATGGTTCAACTGTTTAATATACTTCACGAGTTCGTTGCTAGTATTCGGACAGTTTTGTCTCTGCACTGACTGATGTATGACTGTGGGTAACTGCTCAGAACGATTCATGGGTTCACTTTGGAAGTCTTCACAGTACAACTCTTCGATGTCCTCGATGAGTTCATTGCTAATATTCTCACAGGTTTCTCCCTGCACTGACTGATATATGTCTATGGATATATGTTCAGAACGATTCGAGGGTTCTCCGAGGAAGTCTTCACGACTCAAGTCTTGAATGTCCTTCAGGAGATCGGTGCTAATACAGTAAGTGTGATTCTGGTCAAAGTGCGTCCGATCTGAATGCTGTGTCACATAAATATTCTCAAATTTTTTCCTCTTTGAGTCAAAGGAAACAATGATGCGATCTTTGTTGCTGTTGTCTGACTGTCCTGTGTAACTTTTAGTGACATAATGAGGCAATGAGCGATTGGAGTTCAGGTTGCCCACCTCATAGTATAGTAGGCCACTCCAAGGAAGAAATCTTTCCCTATTATAAAATCGATGAAAGCCAAAAGCTCCATATTCAGGGTCACACAGTGCAGTCATACGACCGTTCGAGTCAATCTGAACACAATTATGAGCAAACCACCACAACAAGCTCAGACCGTGTCTGGGAGGCGGCTGACCAAACCCGGTCTCTCTCAGATCAGACAACTTATACAAGGTTCTCACCATGTTCCTGACAAAAAAAGTTCACACAATAGTTCACCTGTTGTTTAAAGAAAGGTTTCTAATTATACATAGGCCTAATACACAACTACAGAAACACTGCAAATGTAAAAACAAGAACCATAAAATGGTATTAAACATTTTTGGTAAAACGTATCTGAAGATATTGATCACTTACACAAAACTACAAGCAGACAAAGGCTGATCCTCTAAGATGATTGGTTAACCCTTCGTGAGAAGATCTACCAATTTTGTAAAATAAAAACAATGAAGTCCATATATGAACACCGTTAACAGTGCCAGTAAACATTTGCAAGATACTGTAATTTGAAGAACTAATGCATTTCTGGCATTCATTTAAGATGCAAGATTAAAATGCTTCAATACTACAGAAAAACAATGTTTTAACTCTAAAGTACCAGTTTTTTTCTTACTTTTAAAGTTGTGTTATACAGTTTAAAGATGTTCCTCTAATTTCTGTTGTGGAATACAGCCACTGTGTTCTTCGTGAATAATTTTATATAAATAATGTTAATGAATTAGCAAATACATAAATAGTCATCTCAACTTGGACAGTTCAATGTAAAGTTAATACAGGTTTAATAATAAAGTAATACATAAAACAAGCAGCTAAATGTATTATAATTCAAATCTGCGTTACCTGTTTGAAGCGTTCATACAGATACGTCCTTGTGTGCAAAGATCTGCAAACAGAAACTGGTGTTGTTGTTGTTCAATAGCAATATCAGGGGAAGAGTGACTCCACTGGGAAATATTTGACTGGCAAATAGAGTACAGCATCATTTGGATTTTTGCATCCTAAGAGAGAAGATTAATATTTTCTTAAAAAATAAGAAACAACAAAGTAAGTTCCCAAAGCATTTTTTTTTCAAAACAAAAAATAACATTTATAACAAAGAAGAAAGCAAGAAACAACGTATAAAGTGTGATTAGAAAAGGAGACAGAAAATCAATAACACTGACCGACCAGAGAAGTGAGGCTATTTTGAAACTTTGATTCAATTGATGAAATCGCTTCGTAAAATGAATCAAAGCACTCAAATCTCTGCATGCTGGTTACATTTGCTGGTTGAAGTCATGTAACTGTTGTTTAATAAATTCTTATGAACTTACAACACAAAAATGACTCAAGATTATTTACAACCACATTATACCCATTTTATATTTAATAGCAAACACTGCACCTCATGGGAGATTCAGACTGGGCACAAAGTGATCATCGTCCTCCTCAGTCATGTTACTTGCAGAAAGGAAAAGTTATGTTGACTAAATATTACAAGGGTATAGGCAGGGACGTCACTAGGATTGGAAGGGGGGGGGGGGGTGTATTTATATATATAAAATAATTATACACAGTGAGAGTACACACACATTTAATATGTAAATACTAACTTTTCTTTTGGATGCGATTAATCACGATTATAATTGTCTCAGCCCTAGTTAGAATATAGCTAGCATATATAATACATATAATTAAATAATTTAGTTTAGGCGATGCATAGTGCCTAGACCTGCCAACAAATGCATAGTGAATCCAGTATACCAGCCAGTACTTGCTGCACCTCCTTTTCAACCAGTCCCAGTCCCATCACTGCCAAAACTTGTGAATGACAGTGAGAGGGAGTTCACAGATCTGAAAATAGCCCTAGACAATGTGTTGAATCCCTGAACTGAACTCACCGAACACTACAAATGTCATGTGCTAATGGAGCAGCTGGTCCTGGATGAGGCGAAGCTGACCGCCCAAGCATGCCATCATCACCCTGCACCTTACTCAGCAGAGTGCAGAGTGGTTGAAGGTTAAGGCTGAAGCTCAACATCTTTCAACAAAGATGGCTCAACGCTACCACACCGAGAAGGCTCCAGCTCCACCTAGGGAGCGTCCCGCTATTATTAAGCCACAGACCAAGCCTGTCTCTGTCTATCATGGGAGTCATCAGCCAGAGAAGGTTAAAGAAGTACAGCCCGTCCGAACAGAGACTTTTACAAACCAGAAAGCTGACAAGAGAATAAAGCACTTGTGTGTATTCTGTCACAGTGAAGAGCACTACCTCTCTCAGTGCAACAAGATCACTGAATGCCCAACTGAGCGACTTATCAAATGGATAAGAAATGGTAATAAATGCTGTAAAGGTCCCGTTAGAGCTTATAACTTCAGATGAAGAATCATGGTTTATTCCACATAATCTTGTCCACCACAACAGTAAGGACAGACTCATTTTCAACTGTTCTTTCATCCATCAAGGTATCTCTCTCAACCAGCAGCTCCTTCCTGGCCCTTGCCTTGGTGCTTCATTAGTAGGAGACCTTATTCAATTCCGACAGCACGGTGGTGCCATCAGTGGAGACATACATGCCATGTTTCATCAGGTAAGACTCCTGCCAGAGGACAGACCTCTCCTAAGGTTCATCTGGCGAAACATGCGGAAAGGAGATCAACCTGATGTCTACCAATGGCAAGTCTTACCATATGGAACGACTTGCAGCCCATGCTGTGCGACTTTCGCACTTCAGAAACATGTCAGGGAACATCGGCCATATGATGTGGATGTAAGGCAGTCAATAAAACAGTGTTTTTATGTTGACAGCTGCCTACAGTCTTCCCACTGTGGATGAAGCTAGGCAGTTGGTCAATAAGATGAGATCTGTACTTGCCTCAGGGGGGTTTGAAATCTGGCAGTGGGCCAGCAACGTTCCCCCATTTGTTGAGCACTTACCAGCAAATGCAGAATCAGAGAGCATAGAGCTATGGCTGCAAAATAATCATTCTGACCCTCAGGAGCCAGCTATAGGTCTGATCTGGCACTGCCTGGATGATCATCTAGATTGCAAGCACCGCCCAACAGCAGAGTGTCTCCCCACAATGAGGCACATCTACAAAGTCCTGTCAATCCCAATAGGACCCTTTAGGTTTCGTCACTCCCTTTACCATCAGGGCTAAAGTTTTAGTCCAGAAACTCTAGGCTAAACCAAAAAGTTGGGATGACCTGAACCTCCACGTAGATCTACTTGAGAGATGGAGAGCTTAGGAACAGGAACGACCTAACCTTGACAAGGTAGTGTTTCCCTGTTGTTACCTCCCATCACATTTCAGTGAGGAGGCGTCAAGATTCATGTTGCACATTTTCTGTGATGCAGCTGAGGTGGCCTATGGAGCAGTAGCGTACCTGCTCATTGAGCAACAAAACCTCTTTTGTCATGGCAAGATCAAGGGTGGCTCCCAAGCGACAACTGCCACAGTGGGAACTCTGTGCAGCCTTGGCTGGTGCCCAGCTTGCTAAGCTTCTAGTGCAAGAGTTGACCATTCCTATTGAGATGACCACACTCTGGACTGGCTCGACTACCGTCTTAACCTGGATCAAGTCGGAGTCTTGATGATATAAAGTCTTTGTCGGCACTAGAGTGGCTGAGATTCAGGAGTTAACTGACCTGCAGTCATGGAGGTACGTGGACTCAGCTAATAACCCGGCAGATGATATCACCCGGGGAAAGATGCTTGTATAGCCCCAGTAGGTGGAGTCAGGGACCTAATTTCTTATGTGGACCATTAGATCAGTGGCCAGCCATACCTCCGACCGGGAATCAAGATGATTTGTCAGAAACCAGGAAGACTGTATTCTGTGGGCTAAGTACAAATGACCACGATTCACAGATACCTGACTCAGTTCAATTCACCTCCTGGAAGGCCTTGGTCAAGGCAACTTACCAGTCCCTTCACGGGGGAGGGTGGGGGGTGGGGTCACCAAGCTACTCATCCAAGATCTTGATGAATGCTTACTTCATCCAGGGCCGGATAGAGTTTTTTCTGAACTCCGTCGTTACTAACGGGTTCTGAGAGGTAGACAAGCAGTTAAGAAAAACCAAAGGGGGTGCGTGCAATGCCAGAGGTGGAGGGCTAAGCCAACGATGCCCATTATGGCTGACCTACCCTTAGCTCAGTTGCAACTCAATCAAACACCATTCTTTTCGACAGGTGTTGACTGCTTTGGGACATTCCATGTCAAAGTAGGCCGTCGCTCAGAAAAACGATGGGGTGTGATCTTTAAATGTTTGACTACCCTTTGCATACACCTCGATCTCCTCAACAGCCTGGATGGAGATGCTCTCCTACTTGCCCTGAGACGTTTCATAGCCCGACGGGGTACTCCATCGGAGATTATCTCTGACCAGGGAACTAATTTCCGAGGTGCTGACACAGAGTTGAGAGAGGCATTTAAAGAAATGGAACCTCAACTGCAGGAACAGCTGGCAGACCAGCAGATTCTTTTCAAAATGAATCCTCCTGCAGCACCGCATTTTGGTGGCACATGGGAACGTGAGATCAAATCCATGAAGTCGGTCCTACAGGTTGTCACGGGAAGTCAACCGCTATCAGAAGATGTCCTGCATACGGTGCTAGTTGAGATAGAGGGTATCTTGAATAGCAAACCACTAGGCTATGTCTCGTCTGACATAGCAGATGTACACCCTGTCACCCCCAACTTTCTTCTCATGGGGCGGCGGGATGCTTCACTATCCCAAGTCGTCTACACTCCAGAACTTCTGTCTAAGCGTTGACGGTGCCATGCTCAGACTATAGTTGATCATTTCTTGGTGTACTTTACCCGACATTACCTGCCCAACCTTCAGTCTCATCTTAAGTGGAAGCGTGAAACTCAGGATCTGACTGAGGAGGCTGTAGTGATGGTGGTGGACCCACAACTTCCTCGGGCACACTGGCCCATTGGTAGAATTGAGAGTCTGGTACCCAGCGAAGATGGCCATATTAGGTCAGCAAAGGTCAGAATAAAGGACTGCCTGTATCTTCGCCCTGTGGCTAAGCTAGTTCAACTCCCAGCACTTCCAAACGGTGAGGAAACAGACGTTAAGGACTGAGGAATTCATACTTCTACATATTAGCTATGCAAATCTGGGGGCGGCTGTACTTAATTCCTTATTTGTTTGTAAGGGTAGGCTTGTAAATGTGCGTGTGACGTAGTTGTGCTTGTGCAGAGCACTGACAATTTACTTTTGGTTTCGTTTTCTCTGCCCCTATTTCAAAGAGTTGTAAATGTGTGTGCATGAACGTAAGTTAATTTATCTTTCTTTATCTGTCATATTGCAATTATGTTGCCACAGCATATCTGATTATTGTCATCAGTGCATATTGTAGTTAAGTTTATACATAATATGGAGAAGTTATGCATGCGTTATTTACATGCAAATGTTTAGCGCCATTTATCGTGTGGTATTTAATATTAATGTATAGAGAAGCTGTATACTGAGGTAAACGTTGTTACTGTGTTACTGTGTACAGACAAATTTTGTTATTTCATTTGTTCATTTCAGACTAAACCACATTTGCCACCTCTGTTCATTTAAGAACTGTATAATGCTGGATGATATAAAGTGACACATCTTGAAGATATAAACCATTGAACAGCAAGTCATCTGTGACACTTCTTTTAAACATTTAAATAATGTTTGTCCAAGAAAGTCGCTAGTCGCTTTTTTGGAAAGAAATAAAGTCGCTAAGGGGGTCTGAAAAGTTGCTAAATCTAGCGACAAAGTCTCTAAGAGACTAGATGAATCCTCCATTTAATTGCAGCGCTCTGAAAGCTGCCAGTTCATACCAATGCAACGAGACGGTGCGGTGCATCATCTTGATAGCACTTCCACTCTTTGTAGTTCCGTCCATCTTCCGACTTTTCGCCTATTTTTTGTAGCTGGATATATATCATTTGTTGTGTCTAAATATGAATGAGGATACGTTTATTTATAAATTGAATTGTCATTGACTGTTGTTCTTATTATCATTTAGGGGGGCTTAGGAACATTTTGGCCTAACATAGGCTTAACGATGTCCCTGGGTATAGGAATTAAAAAAATTAAATAAATATTGATGTGCAGATAATTCATCGAAAAAGAAACAGCTCTAGCAAATAGAAAATAAGATGAGAAAATGTTGGTTTCATGCTGACTTTAATATAAAATCCTAGTGTACATTTGGTCACTCAATATGCTGAATATTTATTCTCATAATAGCAGTGACTATTCAAAGAAAACGTGATCCTCAACATTGTAAACATGTTCTTACACAAAATGTTGGTTATTTGATTGGCAAATATTGTGCAATCAAAGAAACAGTCATCAAGGATTAAAAAAAAACATCTACAGTCTGTCTATAGATGAAGTGAATAAAAATAAAAGAATTAAAAACAATCTTTATATCATCACTACACTGTATAATGTCTCACTCATATTCACATTTCATATATATTTATAGCATTAAATATTAATTACATTAAAATATATTATAATTTATTCAGGTTTATAGTCTATAATATTTAATATTAAACGTATGGCAAAGTTAACAGACAAGTTTAATTAAAGTAAAATAATATCATACAAGTCAATGGTTTTTGGACTTTTATTTCAAGGTAATACTGTCTCTGTTTGTAAATGTCAAACAATAAGCACAACTAATATGAATAAAGAAACTATATTAGTATAAATCCGGTCATAACCACTTTAGACACTGATTGGGAAGTCTTGCCTATTATTTAAAAAATACTATTAATATTTTTCCATAGTTTTACTTTAAACATTAAAAAGTATGCTGCAGTAATAAACAGACACTCTTGTTTCATATAATTAACATGTAATAACATGTAATTCATTGTATTCAAATGAATAAACAGCTCATCCAAAAGAGACAGGCACCTAATGACAGCTGGGTAATCAGCTAGAATAACAAACAACAGTGGATGAAAACTATATTTTCATTATTTAAAATACGAGAAAATAGCTGCAATAAAGATCAAAGTAAACAATAAACAAGATAGCATAGGGCAGCATTCGTCACAAGTGGACTGACTCTGAGATGGATGAATCTGCACGGATTGGGGTATATCTATAGATATATGTTCAGAACGATTTGTGCGTCCTCTGAGGAAATCTTCACGTCTCAACTCTTGAATGTCCTCAAGGAGATCAGTGCTAATACAGTAAGTGTGATTCTGGTCAAAGCGTCCGATCTGAGTGCTGTGTCACATAAATCTTCTCAAATCTGTTCCAACTTGAGTTAAAGGAAACAATGATGCGATCTTTGTTGCTGTCGTCTGAATTTCCAGTGTAATTCTTAGTGACATACCAAGGCAGTGATCCAGGGGTGTTGAGGTTGCCCACCTCATAGTATGGAAGATTACTGTTAGGAAGAAGTCTTTCCCGATTATGGAATAGTTCAAAACCAAAAGCTCTACTTCCAGGGTCACACAGTGCAGTCATACGACCGTTCGAGTCAATCTGAACACAATTATGAGCAAACCACCACAACAAGCTCAGACCGTGTCTGGGACTCGGCTGACCAAACCCAGTCTGTCTCAGCTCGGACACATTATTCAGGGTTCTCACCATGTTCCCAACACTCCTGTTGAAAGAAAAGCAAAATTATAATATTATGATTTTTATATATATATATATATATATATATATATATATATATATATATGAAATGTACAATTACAAAACGAAAGAAAAAACCCCTGTAAAACCAAGAAGGAACATAAATCAGTTCTTCTTTAGGACTTCATTTAAATCAGTTAATTTCATCATAAGTTCTGCAGAAACAGAACAGCTGAGATTCATAAAGATCTGTTCCTGCCACATACATGTTCATTTTCTAGACATTCGGGCTAATCTGATGGTACTTTCAGCTAGCATCAGCTGTTCACACTACTCTCAGCTCAGTTTCTGATCTCTTGATTTGACTCTTGAATCTGTTCTGCAGGTTTTCTCTCGAAGGCAGCACATTAAAGTTTTTGTCCTTGACTGAACAAAACCAAACAGCAAGCTCAAAAGGAACTAGATAAAATAATTTTTTAGATACTTATCACTTAAACAAAACTGATATGTGTGTGTGTGTGTGTACATACTGTACATATAGAAAAAAAGATACGTCTTACCTTGTAGATGCCAATCTAGATCTTTGGCAGCGACTTCTTCAATCTTAAAAAAACGTCAGTACGTTTGTTGATGTCAGGAACTACACTGTAGTTAAACACACTATTTGTCCAATGGCTGTACTAGTGTGTGTCAGTTTCTGTTTTGATGAATAGAAACTCATACAATGGAAACTGAAACTTAGAAACACATTAGAGCAGATGGGACAGATAATAATGTCTCACTCGTATTAAATATTTATTTTATTATACAGTATACATAATTGGTATCATCTACATGGGATGCGATTTATATTTTATGATATATTAAATTTATACAGTATACAGTATATCTTATCTCTGCTTTTTAACTGAGTCTCAAGCTTTATCTTCTGTCTGCCTCGGTCAGAAATATTTATCTACATCATTGTAACGAATCAAGTGATAAACATGCCAAGCTCAACATTATATCTTAAATTCGAAGAATAATCGACATTATAATTACTGTAAGACAAGCTTTAATACACAGATTTAAAATCAAACATTTAAAAACAAAGAGAAAAACAGCAAAAATGAACAAGACCGTAACAGTGCAGAACTTTCACCAAAACAATTTTGGTAATTAGGTTCTTAAACAAAAATGTTGCTTTCAGTGTACCACATAAAACAAAAAAACAAAAAATGGCTCAAATTAATCATATAACATATAAATCATAAAAAAAATAATAATTATTTACTGTTTATTGCTTTCATTAAAAACTAGCCCACACGCCAAATCAAGAAAAGGCTTTTATGAGAATTAAACTTTAATTTGCACATGGTTAGATTACAGTTTGTTCTGCAAGGAAAAGGCTACTTAAAGTATTAAAACGGAGCTTGTACCTGCTTTCAAGGGCGTCTAATTTCCTACGGCATGAAAGAGAAGAATCATTAACAGTAACAAACAATCGCTTAAAGTGTGTGTTACCAAATCAGACAAAGAAAACATAAATAAAATAGAAGAGAAAGGAAATCAGCTAATAACTAGAATGATTATAATAGGAAAGGAACTTGAATAATTGGGGAAGTTGTGGCCTAGTGGTTAGAGAGTTTGACTCCTAACCCTAAGGTTGTGGGTTTGAGTCTCGGGCCATACTTCGGAGGGGTTAAATACAAAGCACAAATTCTGAGTCACCATACTTGGCTGTATGTCATGTCATGTCACTTAATAGTGAAGGGAGAATTCTCCATATTAACTTATATTAACCATTGTCAACCTGCTGTCAAACAGTATCCTCGTTGACTGAAATCACCAGGACTGGTCAGTTTGCATACATCCACTTCGTGATTAATAATAATAAAAACAAAAACATTCCTGATGGTTTTGAATCTTAATGAATTTTCGAACTCCCCCATTAGTTATAACAGACTCGATAACAGAAGGTTAGTATAATGCAGGAGTTTATTGAAGCAGTGAACATTTTCTGCGTTGGCTTGGTTTTGAAAGCCTTGGTTTATAAATAATGACAGAATTTAAATTTTTGGGCAAACAATTCCTTTAATGCAGTGAAACTTAACATTTAAAAAAATTAACATTTAAGTAAAGAACACAATGCACTGTATTAATTATACATAAAGTATCATACAGCTTCTCATCAAGATACAAATGAGCCATTTATGGCCCAAATTAATTCACAATTAATCTTTTATGATTTATCTGAACACATACATTTTTTATTTGTTATGAAAAGTCTAGGAAGACACTTTCTGTTAAATGCATTTCTTTTGGATGCACAGGAATGTTAGGATTGGATCCAGACTGAATAGATGAGCGTGCACACATAACACAAGCTCAACGACGAGCACGCCGCCTACGCCGCTGCTGGATCTTCACCTCCCCGATGAACTCTGACCAGTCCATCCTCTGAATTTGGTCAATGAGGCCTTGGCTGATGCGGAAGGTGGAGTTCTCATCGAAGCGCCCCTGACCTAAATGATGTGTCACATAAATCCTGTCAAACCATGTGTCATCCTCATCTGAGTCGACTGAAACAACAATGCGATCTGCATTGCTCTCACGCACATCTCTGTCGTAGTTCTTAGTAACATAAGGAGGCATTGCGCCCGGATGGTGCAGGTTCCCCATCTCATAATACTCTAGGTCAGTATCAGGAAGAATTCCTTCTGAATTATGGAACGGATGGAAACCAAAATCTCTGTCCTCTGGGTCACATACTGCAATCATAATACCATCGTCATCAATCTCAATACATTTGTGAGCAAACCAGCACAGCAGACTGAGACCATGTCTGGGATACGGCTGACCAAACCTGGTCTCTCTCAGATGGGACAGTTCATTCAGCGTCCTCATTTGGGCCAGTCTGCGTCTTGAAAACAAACAGGGGGAAAATAAATAAGTAAAAGAATAAATGTGACAGCATTGTGCAAAATTGCAGGACTTAATTAAATAGAATGAAGTGTGATGGTATAATACCATGTATTAAATAATATAACCTATAATATTATATAATTTATATATGTGATGTATATATAATTTAATGTTTTTTTTTTTTTGTTAATTTTCAGAAGGATCATAATAGAGCACTAAAATACTCAGCTTTCATTCATGTCCTCAATAATTCTCCCTCATGTTGACCTTGAAGAAGACATTTTTCTTACATACTTGCCTTCATACATGTTCTGTGTATCTATCTTTTTTATATTGATTATAAATAATACAGTTTAATTACAGGCCTATGGCAGATATTATTTGCATAAACAAGTGTGCAGGGTACAGATCAAAATGAAAAAGAAAAATGCTAAATGTAAAGCAAAAATGTAAAAATGTATTTTTTATGTAAAGTTTATATGGAGTTTACTTTTTTTTTTTTTTTTTTTGCTTGAGTCTGCCCGGCTATTTCGTTTCAATCCATGTTCACTAGTCTTAATCCACCCTAGTTTTATTTGACCAACAAGTGTACCAGGTTTCGTTTCTGTGTAAACGCACACACAGTTCAGCCCATCTGTTGCAGACTGCAGATGATGTCAACACAAATAATTTACTGAACAACTGTTTGTCGTTGTTTAAAAACGCACATTTAAACACCAATATCCCGCGTTAAGTTTAAAACGATCCTGTAATGTAATTAAAGTCTTAGTAACAAAAAAGAAATTCAAATCAGATAAATAGACAGAATACTGTACCTTATTCAAGCGTATGAAGGATCTGCGTCTGTGCAGCGCGCGCGCTCCTGTTATTATTCATATCTCTGTCAGTGGGCGGAGACAAACTTGAACCTCAACACTTCAACAAGAATACACCAGATTAATTACAACCTAGCTCAAAGTTTAAACTAGTCTAATTTCTTGACCTACTAAAATAGCCCCCCCCCCCCCTTCTCTTTCTGTCTCATATATATATATATATATATATATATATATATATATATATATATATATATATATATATATATATAGGATGGGCCTATATAAAATTGTTACAAAAAATGATGGTTCTTATTTTTTTTTTCGACTTTTAATAGTGCATATTTTTCCTTTCCTTTTCTTTTCTTTTTCTTTTTCTTTTTCTTTTTCTTTTTCTTTTTCTTTTTCTTTCCTTTCTCGTTAAACTATTAAAATAAAGATAGAAAGTGTTTATCTTCCATAGCTGCAGAAGAAGGGGAGTAACCAGGAAAGTGAAAGTAAAGCAGACGAGGAAAACACACGTAAAAAAAAAAAAAAAAAAAAAAAAACACTCCCAAAGTATTAATAGATTTTGACCGCCTCATCTTTTGTGACATCGATAATGCATATTTGCTGACGTCACAGAGCTCGTGACAGTAACTAGTAACACACTAGTTGTACTGCAGGTGTGTGTGTCTGTGGTGATGAACAGAAACTCATCAGTGTAGAAACAGAAACACATTATTGCAGGATCATAAGTTAATTGTGTAATGTCTTATATTCCAATTAAATATATTTCATATATCACAATGTAATAATATTATATATTATTAGTATTGAAATGTATTATAATTTAGTGCGATTTATAGTAAATTACATTAAATATATTGTTGACACTTATGCCAAAGTAAATAGACAAGTTTACATTGTTCAATAAAAATAATCAAACACAATTCAATAGTTTTTGGATTTTTAGTTTTAAGGTAATACAAAGAATACATTTAAAAGAATAAGCACAAAAAGTACAGAAATTACTATAAATCAAGACAATGATTAGTTTGTGAATTGTCACCAAAAGTCTTAAAATCTTTTAAAAAATGTATATATAGGTTAAGCAAGTAACATCTACAGTTTATCTCTGATTAAGTGATCAGTCATCAAAACGAGAATGAAAAAAAAACAAGAAATGCTAACAAAATAGCTCAAATTAATCATATAACATATAAATCATAAAAAAAAACTTATTTTATGTATATTGCTTTCATTAACTAGACCAAATGCCAAATCAAGAAAATACATTTTATGAGAATTAAACTTTCATTTGCACATAGTTGGGTTACAGTTACAGAGAATCCATAAATAAAATATAAGAGAAAGAAAACCAGCTAATAACTAAAATTATTATAATAGGAGAGGAACATGAATAATAGTAACGGGAGAAGTGCAGCTTTTTTGAAACTTCTATTCATTGCACCAATTGCTTCACAAAATGCAGCAGATGTTACCCACACGCTGGTAACATCTGCTGGTTAAAGCCACGTAAATGCATTCTACTCAGCTTTTATTAATTATAAAAATGACCGTAGATCAACTTATACGACCCATTGTCAGCCTGCTTTCAAAACAATAGCCTTGGTGACTGAAATCACGTGAACTGGTCAGTTTGCATACGTCCACTGCGGAAAAAAACGAACAAAAACAAAACAAAAACAAATAACCTTCATGAAGGTTTCGAATCTTCTTAGATTCTTTTCGAAGTCCCAGTAACAGGTCCTTTATATAAAACATAGTATTAATTTATTCGGCTATTAATCATCATCATAACATCCATGAACGAAACGCGATAATATTAATGAGTTATAGCAGATGTTTGTATTTAAAGAATGGTACATGAGCAGGTATTGTCTAGATGCGCAGTCACTTCACGTATCTGCGGTGTATTTCTGACACCCTCCTCTTCAGGGTTGGAGATCGGGGGTTGAATGGCATGCACTTCTTGAGTTTTGGATATCTGATTGAGAAACTGCTCTCGAGTCATGTTCTTGATGATCTGGAGGAGGCCCTGGCTCACTCTGTAGGTTCTGCTGCTGTCGAAGCGTCTCAGGTCACTGTGTTCAGTCACATACACTCTGTTGAAGTTGCCATTGGCGTCCTGACGCACAATAATGCGATCCTTGTTACTGTCATGAGTGTTCTGGTTGTAATCTGCCCTGACATAATTTGGGAGTTCGTCTGCTCCTGCAACGTTCAGGTTGCCCACCTCATAATATGGGAGATTCTCAATAGGCACAATGTGATCATGATCATCATTTTTGAACTTGTGAAAGCCAAAGCGTTTATCGTGAGGTCTGAAGTCGATGTAGTCATGAGCAAACCAATACAACAGGTTCAAGCCATGTCTAGGCCACGGCTGACCGAAGCCTGATTGTTTGAGCTGAGACAGTTCATTCAGAGTACCGTTCACCATGATGACGACTGTGTCAAAGACAAAGACATAGGAATAGACTCAAACTACATTTAAACAAATAAAACTTTAAATGAGACGGTAAATACAAATCAATCCGTTGAATATAGCAGAAAGTTGAAAATCTCAACTGTACATTGAGAATGTAAATGTACATTGTATAAACACGAATCCTTCAAGTTTTTATACATAACTGAATTTTCTCTAAGGGAACATATGAAAACCACTTGGAAGAGAAATAGAGGAGTTTTAAGGATTATGGCTGTTTAAAATTTTAACAAAATTATTCACGTTTTTGGTTGGCAAAAACAGAAATTCACAGAAACAGCTAAATGTGGTTTATAAAATCAAGCAGCCAATTTAGTAGAGTAGAAATAAAAAATCCAAACCTACCTGACCTTGTACTGTTTTCTATGACAGCTGCTGCTCTTATTACAGAGACGTCACGTGTGTTAGTGTCTTTAGAAGATGAGGAGAATGACAAGCTCCAGAAAACAGACTGAACCAGATTGACAATCCTGTGGGTGTGTCCACACACACACACACACACACACACACACGCACACACACACACACACACACACACACACACACACACATTTGTTTTTGTGAAAAGTGTGTTCATCCCATAGGTGTAATGTTTTTTATATTGTACAAACTGTATATTCTATCGCCCTTCACCAACCCTACACCTAACCCTAACCCTCACAGGAAACTTTGCATTTTTACTTTCTCAAAAAAACTAATTCTGTATGATTTAAAAGCGTTCTGAAAAATGGGGACATGGGTTATGTCTCATAAGTCACCCTCTCCTTGTAATACCTGTGTCATACCCATGACATTATACAGAGTTGTGTCCTGATATGTCACAAAAACAAGAGCACACACACACACACACACACAAAACCTTCCATGTTCAACGTTGTTTCATTGTATTTTCTTCAAAAACTTACTCCTGGTTGAATTTATCTTACAGTATATGGCCTGCATATTTCAATATTTCAAAATCTATCAGAAAGTATTTTACATTGCAGGTTTAAAAATGTAAACAGTCACCATCAGTGGTTGGTTTCAGTTGAAAACAGTCAGTACAGGTTATGAAAGAAAAATACTACTAGCCATGAAATAATAATAATAATAATAATAATAATAATTGTGTGTGTGGGGCGGGTGTTATAATGGGTTATTTTGTTTAACGGATTGACATTTTTAATTAATCTCCCTTGTTCCGTCTACAAAAACCCACTGGATTATTGCAGGAAATAAGATCTGTGATCAACAAAAGTTTAAGATTCCTACATGTTTTGCTCATAATGATAATCTTCACACGAACGCAACATTTGAGTTAGAATACCACGAAAGTTCACAAGAGGGTATTTCTGATGTATTTTATGTTGTAGATAAAAGATAAAAACTGGTCTGTGTTCACCACAGATCTTACTTGTTTCTAGGTTTTGGCCTATTTTTAATAATCATCCTGCTGTACTTTAATAGCATGAGATGATCGTCACACATGTGCAGGTTAACAAACTGTTTATAAACCCACAAGCCAGTGTCATAACATGTAATCCTATTATATAATATAAAATATTATTTATGTTATATTAATGACTGTAAATTGCAGTGAACATTTTCTGCGTTGGCTTGGTTTTGAAAGCCTTGGTTTATAAATAATGACAGAATTTTTGGCCAAACAATCCCTTTAATGCAGTGAAACTTAACATTTAAAAAAAATTAACATTTAAGTAAAAGGAGAGAACACGATGCACTGTATTAATTATATATAAAGTATCATACAGCTTCTCACCAAGATACAAATGAGCCATTTATGACCCAATTCAATTTTCAATACTTTTTTATTTTTTGTTAAAATTAACATATTCATTTTTTATTTCTTATGAAAAGTCCAGGAAGACACTTTAAACAGATCCTTTAAATGCATTACTTTTGGATGCAAAAGAAGGGCAATAACCAGGAAAGTGAAAGTAAAGACAAGGAAAACAGAAAAAAAAAAACTCCCAAAGTATAAATAGATCTTGACCACCACATTTTTTGTGACATCGATAATGCATATTTGCTGACGTCACAGAGCTCACACAAAAAGATTCACACAAACACAAGTCAATGGTTTTGGGAGTTTTAGTTTTAAGGTAAGACAAACAATATGTTTCAAAGAATAAGCACAAAAAGTACAGAAATTATTATAAATGAAGACAGTTATTAGTATGTGATGTGTCACCCAAAGTCTTGCAATGAAACATTAAAAAGAATGCTGTGATTAACATGCAACCCTCCACATCACACATGATAATAAACGTGTTAATAAATGTATTATTATTAAGTATATGTATTATGTATTAAGTTTATTTAAATAAGAAACTGACTCAAATTATCTAGAACAACAAACTGCAACAGATTCAATCTATTTTGGCTTTAAATACAAATAGAGAGCAATAGCTCCACCAACAATAGCAGTGAACAGCAGAGAACAGCAAATCAGAGCACAGCGGCATTTGCAGCTCAGACAGGTGTTTGTCTGCCTGCGCTGCACTGACGGAGGCATGCTTATAGAGAACTGTTCAGAACGATTTGTGCGTCCTCTGAGGAAGTCTTCACGACTTAACTCTTTAATGTCCTTCAGGAGATCAGTACTAATACAGTAGGTGCGATTTTGTTCAAAGTTTTTCTGATCTGAATGCTGTGTCACATAAATCTTTTCAAATTTGTTCAGCCTTGAGTCAAAGGAAACAATGATGCGATCTGTGTTGCTGTCGTCTGAATATCCAGTGTACTTCTCAATGACATAAGGAGGCAGTGAGCGGGCTTTGTGCAGGTTTCCCACCTCATAGTATAGTAGATCAGTGTAAGGAAGAAGGCTTTCCCTATTATGGAATAGTTCAAAACCAAAAGCTCCATTTTTAGGGTTGCATTCTGCAATCATACGACCGTTCGAGTCAATCTTAACACAATCATGAGCAAACCACCACAACAAGCTCAGACCGTGTCTGGGACTCGGCTGACCAAACCCAGTCTGTCTCAGCTCGGACACATTATTTAGGGTTCTCACCATTTTCCCGACAATCCTGTTGAAGAAAGTGCACATTATTGCAATAAATGTTTCAATATTGTGCTTTATAATAGAAAATGTACAATTACGGAAAACTGCAAAATGTAAAACTAAGAAGGAACATGAATGAGTTCTTCATCAGGACTTCATTTAAATCATTAGTTGATCATTCATCATCATTAGTTAAGTCTGCAGAAATGGAACAAGTGTTTTTCATAATGTTCAGTCAAAACCCTCTCGTGCACAATAATTTATTAAATATTTGGGCTAATTCGATGGTGTTTCCAGCTACCAATAAACAGTACCAAACTCTTAGCTGTCTTTGAATCTGTTCAGCAGTTTTTCTCTCAAAGCAGCACATTAAAGTCTGTTTTGTCCTAGACTGATCAAAACCAAACAGCAAGTACAAAAGGAATGAAGGACACTGATCACTTCAACAAAACTGAGAAAATCTGACCTTCTAGGAGTACTGCAGTGAGACAAAGGGTTAATCTGTAATTTTATAAAAACACGGTTCAGAATCAATCAAATGTATATATATATATATATATATATATATATATATATATATATATATATATATATATATATATATATATATATATATACATTATATATATATATATATATATATATATATATATATATATATATATATATATATATATATATATATATATACACACACACACACATATATATATATATATATATATATATATATATATACACATATATAATGTATGTGTGTGTGTTTGTGTGTGTATAGAAGCGTTGAAAATGATACGTCTTACCTTGTAGAAGCCAGTCTAGGTCTCTGGCTCTGGCTGCTTCATTTACATGACATGACAGCTTTGCATGTTTGCTGATGTCACTGAATTCATGACACGAACTACAATGTAGTAAAACACACTAGTTGTCCAACAGGTTGTACTATGTGTGTGTGTGTGTGTGTCTGTCTGTTTCTGTTCTGATGAATAGAAACTCATGCTATGGAAAGTGAAACTAGCAGAAACACATTAGAGCAGATGGGGCAATAATGGGGATAATACAGAGATTTATATGAAACTCATATCAAACTATAATGTCTCACTCATATTTAGGTTTCATATTAATATTTTTTTTAATATGACGTACATACTGGTAAAAAATAAAAATAAAAATAAGTGTACTATAGCCTGAAGAATGCACTGTAAGTTTCTTTGGATAAAAGTGTCTGCTAAATGCATAAATATAATAAATGGCATGTATTTATTTTAGAAAGTATTCTTAGCTGTTATCAATGACATGAGATACAATTCGTAGTTTATGATATATTACCTGTCTTTTTCTGTTTTGTTTTTTTGATTTTATGATAAGTTCATCTTTTGTCTCCCTCAATCTTGAATATTTATCTGCATCATAGTAATAAATCATTAAAAGAATCCAGTGATAAAAAACAAAGCTTAACATCATATCTCGCATTTACTGAATTATGAACATCACATTATAATTATATGAACATACATCAGATTATACAGTTATTCATTTAGGAGACCCCTTCATCCAAATAAGTCACAGCTTTAATAATACACAGCTTCAAAATGAACAACAAACAGCATGAAAACTATATTTTCATTTTTGAAAACGAAATGAACAACATGAACAAAAATATGATGATGATGATGATGATGATGATACAAAAAAGTACTTCGCAGGATTCTGCACAAACACCCTTGACAGATTTAGACCCTTGCCTCTGGTTGGATTCAGTCTTTACAGACGGAGCTGGAGATGGACACGGTGTGCAATGCATTTGGTAAGAAATCTGATAAGAATTATTGATAGTCTTTCTGAGGAATTTTTTCAGGTTTAACTCTTGAATGTCCTCCAGAAGTTTAGGGCTAATGCGGTAAGTGTGATTCTGGTCAAAGTGCACCTCATCCGAGTGCTGTGTCACATAAATCTTCTCAAATCTGTTCCATCTTGAGTTAAAGGAAACAATGATGCGATCTTTGTTGCTGTCGTCTGAATATCCAGTGTACTTCTTAGTGACATAATGAGGCAGTGATCCAGGGTTATTTAGGTTGCCCACCTCATAGTATGGACGATTACTGTAAGGAAGAAGTCTTTCCCGATTATAGAATAGATCAAAACCAAAAGCTCCATATTCAGGGTTGTACAGTGCAGTCATACGACTGTTCGAGTCAATCTGAACACAATTATGAGCAAACCACCACAACAAGCTCAGACCGTGTCTGGGACTCGGCTGACCAAACCTGGTCTCTCTCAGATCAGACAAATTATACAGGGTTCTCACCATGTTCCCGACAATCCTGTTGGGCAAAAAAATTAAATAACAGATTTGGTTTTACTCAGACAAATGTGCATGAAATTAAAATAATGTAATGTTTATATTTCAAATTAAAAGTTTTAATAAAGTTACAAAGAAAACCCTGTAAAAACTAAGAAGGAACAACACATTGGAACACACATGAATTCTGTAAAATCGTAAAGCGTGTTATGCAAAATATTTTCTTCAGATCTGCTGCCCTTTGAATATTCATTTATTACAAATACTGTATAGGCTCAATACTGGATGGGGTTTTCAGCTATCAATAACAGTGTAGTAATATCAGCTCACTTTTGACATGCTAAATCCATCCAGATGATTTTTTCTCTCAGTATCAACAGAATAAAGTATGTGGGCTCCTAGACTGACTATCTGCATGCACTGATCACTTACACAGAAATACAATCAGAAAGATCTCGGTAGCAGTAGAAAGACGGATCCTCTTAGACTCTTGCAGTAAGATGAAGGCAGTGTTGCCAAGTCCTCTACTTTAACACTGTTGCCACGGGGTTGTTTTTCATGTCCGCTTGTTTAAGTGACTCGAAAAACATGATATTTATCCCCTAAAATGCGAATTTTGGCAGAGGGAACCACGCCAAAAATCAGATTGGGCGGTTATCTTGTGAAAACCTGGCAACGCTGGATGAAGGGTTAATCTGCAGTTGGAGTACAATTCAAAAAGTAAAAACAAAGGAAGTCAAAATCGGCTGTCGTAGTCCAGCTAATTTGATACTAATCATATATAATTTTATTGTGAGCTGGAACAATTCAAGTGCTCTTACCGTGTATCTGGAAATGAACTGTTGTGTCACGCATTTCCTGTATGCAGCAACTTCCCCAGTGTCTTGTGTGTGGTCAAAGTTACTGCTATATTAATGCTCCTAGCCTGAACTAATAAAGCAATAAAAATCAGCTATGAACACGAGTCCACACATAAAATAAATCCACCTTATTCTGCAGAAGTGTTCACACATTGATAATGGCTTTTGTGGGTGGAGAACGTTCTTCAAAGAGAAACTGATGGGGCTTCATGCCAGATATTTTTAGCTGAGAAACTCACAGGCAATTATGTCTTAAAATTGCTAAAAAGATCATTATTTTGTGTATTTGGTGTAATGCAATGTTTATATTTCCACATAATTTTGTTGCTCCTCTATGCCTTGCCTTTCTGGGCGTCAAATTTACAAAGCTCATTGTTCTTAAACAAATGAATGTGTGCTCTGATTGGCTAGCTATCCAGTGCGTTGTGATTGGCCGAATGCTTCAAGCCTGTGATGGCCTTGTGTATGGAGCCAAAAGAGTCTCAATAAAGATAAATGCACTCACTACATTCACATATGCACACACAGGATTCATACATGCACACACATATGTGTGTGTGCATCAGAAATACATTTCTGAATCTTGTCCTGTGCATTTGTGAATCTTCAGTGCATTTGTAAATGTTGTTTGCATTTCTGAATTGTGTGTGTATTTCTGAATTTTGTGTGCATTTCTGAATTTTGTATGCATTTGTGAATCTTTTGTGCTTTTTAAATTTTTTGTGTGCATTCGTGAATTTTGTGCGCATTTGTGTATCCTGTGTGTGTATTTATGAATTATGTGTGTGCATGAATGAATCCTATGTGTGCATATGTGAATGTAGTGTGTGCATTTATCTTTATTGAGACTCTTTTGGCTCCATACTTGTGTCCCAGTGCTACAAGACAGAAACTATGAAACTAGGAACACTTTACAGTATGGTGCCACTATTATGCATTAATTCAAATACACATTGTTGAGGATCATGACCAGCTAACTAATTCAAAATCTATAACCAGATCTTGTTGAGCTTATAACACTCCAAAGAGAAAGAGCATTTTTAAATCACATCATATGACCCCTTTAAGTGGAGTAATTGTGTTTCCCTTTTAACACTAAAACAGATGATATGAACACTTCATCTCTTCCTCTTTAATAAACATGAATGAACATCAGAAGGTATCTTGTTTCAGCTGCGGAAAGACGTCAATACACACCAGTTTTCAAGTTCACAGATGTTGATCTGCTCTCAAGTCTGGTTTGTTTCTCATTCAAAAATGAATTATTTCACATTATGATTGGTCGGGTTGCCTGTCAAACTACCTGCGAAGGGTCAATTCAATGAATTCAATTCAATGAGCCTTTTGTGACAGCATACAGTAGCACAAAAGTAATCAGGAGTTTTGGGTAATAATCTACAAATTTGTTTGAGTCAGAGGTGAGTGTATAATAAGCACTTTAATGCATCCAAAATTAAACAGGAAGAGAGAGCAGCTGACGATGAAGGAAACAGACAGTGTATTACAATTTTTTAGGATTTATAGTTAATGAAATTAAAATATCATTGGCAGTCAAGGCAAAGTAATAGACAAGTTCACATTTTTAAATAAAATAAAATAAAAATTGCACAAACACACAAGTTAATGGTTTTGGAGTTTTAGTTCTAATACAGTCTCTGTATATTTCAAAGAATAAGCAAAAACAAATATGAATAAAGAAATGAAGAAATGAAGAAATGTATTATATATATTAGATTTGTTCCTTCTAAATCTAAAAAGAATGCTGTCATAAATTTACAATGCTCAACATTGTATTATTCAACATAATAATAAACGTGTTAAATTTCATCACAATAAACAACTGACGCAAAGGGAACAAACTGCAACATGCCATTTCAAATCATCTAGAATAACAATAAATAGACAGCAGTAGCAATAATGAGCAGCAGTACCAGCAGACTGCAGCACAGCAGCACACAGCAGCATTTCTTTCTCTGACAGCAGTGTGTCTGGTTGTGTTGCTCTGACTGAGGCATGTCTATGGAATGATCCAAATCTTGATTGTCCTCTATGAGTTCATTGCTATTATTCTGACAGGTTTCTCCCTGCACTGACTGAGGTATGTCTATGGATATATGTTCAGAATGATTCGAGGTTTCTCTGAGGATGTCTTCACGGCTCAAGTCTTGAATGTCCTTGATGAGTTCAGTGCTAATGCGGTAGGTGTGATTCTGGTCAAAGTGCACCTGATCTGAGTGCTGTGTCACATAAATATTCTCAAATCTTCTCCGCCTTGGGTCAAAGGAAACAATGATGCGATCTTTATTGCTGCTGTCTGAATATCCAGTGTAATTCTCAGTGACATAATCAGGCAGTGAGTCAGTGTAGTTGAGGTTGCCCACCTCATAGTACAGTAGGTCACTGTAAGGAAGCAGTCCATCCCTATTATGGAATCGGTGGAAACCAAATGCTCCATTTTTAGGGTTGCACTCTGCAGTCATACGACCGTTGAAATCAATCTGAACACAATCATGAGCAAACCACCACAACAAGCTCAGACCGTGTCTGGGACTCGGCTTACCAAACCCGGTCTCTCTCAGATCAGACAAGTATTTTAGGGTTCTCACAGTGTCCATTACAATTATGCTGAAAAAGTGAAGAACTGTGTTGATTTTACTCGAACAAAAGTGCATATGTAATGTAAATGTAAATATTTTTTAGCATCAAACAAACAGTTAAAAAAAAAATTCAAAATGCAAAACTACGACCTGAAAAGCCTGTAAGTAATTAGTTTTTTTTTTTCTTCTTATTTGATTTGTTTTTTAACTATCAATAAAAGTGCAGTAATATCAGTTCACTTTTAGGCATGTTAAAATCCATTCAGACTATTTTCTCACAATATCAGCAGAACAAAGTCGGCATGCATTAATCACTTTTTTACAGAAATATGATCAGAAATCCCTAGGCCTAGCAATAGAAAAACTGATCCTCTAAGAATCTTGCAGTAAAATGAAGGGTTAATTTGCAAGCAGCTCAAGATTGGTTGCCATATTCCAGCTAATGTATACATCATTTGGTTGCACTTTATTTTACAGTACGTGTACTAACATGTACTTATCGTGTACTTACAGTGTATTTATCTAAGAAAGTTCTGGTAACACAAGGTAACTACATGGGGTAGGGTTAGGTTCAGGGTTAGTACCTAGTTATTACATAGTTATTGTAATTACTATAATAAGTACATGGTATGTACATGAGGAACAGAACTGTAAAATAAAGTGCTACCCATAATTTTTTTATAAATAAATACCTGTAAGTATCTGGTTGTGAACTGTTGTATCCAGCAGCTCCTCGTATGTAGCAGCTTACACATTGTCTTGTGTGAGGGCAAAGATACTGCTATATAGACACTCCTAACCTGATTTTGTAACTAATAAAGCAATAAAAAAAATCAGCCATATGAACACGAGTCCACCTATCCTGCAGAAGTGTTCACACTCGGATAATGGCTTTTGTGGGTGGAGAAATCTCTGTCAACAAAAACTTATGTTGCTTTGTGCCAGACATTTACAGCCAAAAACTGAATAACAGTGGAATAATCTTGTTTTATCAAAACATTTCAGACAGAAATACTTAATGAGGAATGAAAATTGTGTGAACCATCACCAGTCTCACCTGTTTTCGAAGGGCATCTGATATTAGGCTACTAAAAGAGATTCATTTGCACAAAGAAAAAAAGAACTTTTCAAATTAAGAGTTTCCAAAGTCATTTTATTTCAAGCCAAGCCAGAGAAACCACACATTTAATAGAAATCAAAGGAAACCAGTAAATGAACCAAAACTTGTGATTATATAACAGGAGTCATGCAATTTATAATTGTGATGGAAGACGCATTGTTTTTGAAACGTCTGTTCAATCGAACCAGTTGCTTCACAAAATGAATCAAAGCGCTGGAATTTCCACATCTGCTGGTTAAAGTCATGAAAATGCATTCTAATAAAATCTAATACATATAAAGCTGAAGTCTGTATGTTTTGCCTCTTTGTCGCCATGTCTATGTGAAACCTGCAACTGCAGATATTTGCAGAATTATCTTTGCATTGGTTGTGCACCGCAACGGCTCTTGCGCGGATGAATCTAATGTTTTAAGGTGAATGTGTGGCTGTCAGTCACTTCGCCGGTGTGAATACTGTACTTATGAATAACAGACTCTATATCTTGGAATATATGTCCCAACTCCCAAATAAAAAAATTCACCGGATATTGTCATCGGAACAAGTCTGTCACTTTTGTTCTGACCAACTGAGGAAAAAAGCATACATCGCGCTACTAATGGGGATTAAAAATCTAACATTCACTTAGCTCATATCAAATAAAACCATGCAAATTACTATTATTGTTATACTTTTTTGTCAAATTGTTAATTTGAACAACATCGGCATTGCGTGACTACATGTGTATTAGCATGGAGATTTGCGTGCGATGCCCCTGTAAACACATAATCCTTTCTGGATTACAATCTGCCATCAAAATGATAAATGTAAGTATTCCAGCTCCTCATGTGCAATATAGCATATATAGCATTACTAGCCGGGACAACTTCTTAATGTTTACTGATGTGACGTAATGACGCAGCAGCAAGCACGAATTTTCGACAATTTCAACCAGTACTACACAAATTAGAAAACATTATAAGATTACTTTGGATAATTTGCAACCAAAATAAGTTTAAGACTACAGCTTTATCTCGTAAAAATGACTCAAGATCATTTACAACCACACGTTCAATGCATTTAACACACTATCCTCAAACCACAGGCGCTTCAAAACAGTAGGATGTAGCAAATGCTTTTATCAGTTCGCCATTACATAATAATAAAATGTATATAATAATCCCGGATATAATGAAAGCAGGTTAATCTCAGCAGCTCTTTAATTGGCTCATAGAATGGTACACCAGGAGTTGTTGTCAGCTTCAGTCTCATTAACGTTACAGCTCTGTAGTTTGATTCCGGCACGATATTCCTGAGTTTTGAATGTCTGTTTGAGATACTGCTCTCGAGTCATGTTCTTGATGATCACGAGGAGGCCCTGGCTCACTCTGTAGGTTCTGCTGCTGTCGAAGCGTCTCAGGTCACTGTGTTCAGTCACATACACTCTGTTGAAGTTGCCATTGGCGTCCTGACGCACAATAATGCGATCCTTGTTACTGTCAGGATTGCTGCGCATGTAATTGGCCCTGACATCATTTGGGAGTTCGTCTGCACCTGGAGAGTTCAGGTTACCCACCTCATAGTATGGCAGAGTCTGAAGGGGTACAATGTGATCATCATCATCTTCAATTCTGTTATGGTACTGGTGGAAACCAAAGTCTCCATCTTGAGGACTATAGATGGAGGCAATCTGCCCATTTCTGAAGTAGATGTAGTCATGAGCAAACCAATACAACAGGTTCAAGCCATGTCTAGGCCACGGCTGACCGTAGCCGGTGTATTTTAGCTGGGACAGTTCATTCAGAGTTTGCACCATGATGGACAGCTATGTAAGAGAAAGAGACAATGAAGAAATATTTAGAATAATAGTAAAACCAAATAAACAGGCAGTAAATATAAACTCTTTTGAAGGGAAAGTGCATTTTAGATGATGCAATTTTTCAACATTTATGTTTTCCACCATTTCAATGGTCATGTTGTGACAAATAATTTAAGTATTAAATATAAAAGACAAAAATTCTTAGTCTTTTGTTGAATGTAGAATTCCAATACGTTTTTTAATATACAATGTATTAATACAAACTTATAAAAATACTGAATAAAGTTTAGCCAATTTATAGCTTTAAAGGTAACACTTAAAAATTTTTTACGTTTTATTTTGCTACAAACATATACATTATTGTCAGAAACACCAGTTAACTAAACATCAACACAGGTTAAAAAAAAACCTTTAGTATTTAAATACGTAGAAAAGACAGCAGTGTTTAAATTTTCTCTTGAAATTGTATAATTAAAATAAAGACATTTTTGAGAATGTTGTAAATATACATTATTGATCGTGAAATTATGGTTGAATTTATATTTGATGTTTCTGTGTCTCATATACAATTCCTCTAAAACCATGTAAGAGAAAGATTTTTAAGCATGTGCTGTCCTTGTGGAAAACACAGATGTCTTAATTTTTACCTTGTATGGTGAAGACTGGTCCTCAAAGTTTCTTGCAGTGATCTGGTTGTTGACCTATAGTGAGTTATAGTGAGAGCGAGTTCTTTTTAAAATGAATATTTCGAGACACGCCTCCTTAGAAAAGCTCACAGCTGGGAAATAGAAACTTAAGATTTTTGGAAGGGAATAATAAACGGTATGTAGTGCACACTAAACCTGCTTGTCCACCAGAGCAAAGACAGGAAACTGAAACTTACTGCTTATCAACTGCATTTCAGCCATACTCTCTACATGCAAATTATGCAAAAAGTGAAAATACAAAAAGACAGGCATGACAGGCTGTTTTCTTTTGATCATTTCCTTTTCAAACCAGCTTTTATTACACCATCATCTGCACCATGACGACAGTCAAGAGCAATTCTGTGCTGCAACACAATGATCAGAGGCCAAGAGAGGGACAACACCAACAGGACAAACAAAAAAAAAAAACGATGCCAACCAGCATTAGTGAGGAAAACTGTCAGGAATGACAGTCAAAGGAAAGAAATCAATGAAAAAAATAAGTTCTACAGTTGTACAAAGACTGCAAACAAAGAAAATAGAATCTGTAGTTATTACAAACAGCAGTAAAACTGTGAATTCAGACTGAAACCGCAGTTTTAACAGAACTGGATGATGGGATAGATGTACACAAATATAACATTTCCATTAGTCTGAATCCCTTGAAGGACAATGAGCAAAATGTTTTGTCTTTGACATGAAGAAAGAACAACTGCGCTTTGTATAAAAAAAATACAAATAATTGTGCTGAACCCTCAAACTACATCAAAATTACCATCATGATTATAACTCTAACTGTCAGTGTCAGCAGAAGAAGAATTGGTATTAATAATATGAATATTTTACTTCGTTATTTGATATATATACACAAGTATCCGCAATGTTTTTGCATTGCTGTAACCTTGCTTTATTTTCCCACGCATGTCTTTAAGTACACTTGAAAATAAAATGCAATTTTTCTCTTTTGTTTCACTGGAATATTCAACAAACCCCAAATACATCACTCATGATCACACACATACACACATAGGTTTGAGACTCCCTTGACCTCACGTGTTCATCTGAACACACACACACACACACACACACACACACACACACGAGCGCCTCAGTTTGTGGACACCGTCCTTCTTTTCACCCCTTTCCACGCGAGCAGGAGAGGCCCATAATGCATCTGTGCCAGGCTGAAGGCGAAACCTTCACATCACAGCGACTTGTCAGTTTGAAACACTGAAGCTAAACTCGAGCAGTGCAGCTAACATCGAGTTCTTTACATGGCTCTCCTGCTTATAACAGCACAATCTGCTGTTCTGGAGGCTAGAAACAAACACGCTCTGGACAACTGGCTAGTCATTTTAAGAGATTTTAGTGGGTGTTATTAAGAAGATCAGAATGGACCGAGTGGACTGTACAGTTGTGATGGGATTTAAAAGAACAGTTCAAGCAAAAATGAAAATGATGCCATTGTTTACTCGCCCTCGGGTCATTCAAACCCACATTGTTGATTTTTATTTTTTGTATTCAAAGGCTGAAAAAAAAAAAAAAAGAAAGAGACAAAATAATGACTTAAAGGAACCATGAAAGTAATGCATACAAATTGTGCGTTGTATTTCAAGTAATGTGAAAAGTCTGGAATTTACATTGTTATTCACTGAAAATATTTTCTTCTGTTAAAGGTCTGACATTCATTTGGGAGGAAATTGTGTGGTTTGATGGTCATCGACTCCAAAATGCCATGGATTCTTGCATTTTATAATTGTCATGCCAGTTTGAACAGATAAAGAAAACTTGCATAAAACTAGGAGACTTGTAATATAGCTTCACAAAGACTTAGACTACGTTCATGATAAATAATGTTTTTTTTTTTTAAGTTTTTATGTTATAGGCTGTCAAGGTCCAAAAAAAAAAAAAAAAAAAAAAAGAAGAGTTACATTTCAAGTAATAGGATTGCTTATTGACAGAAAAGACAATCTTCCAAATCTGCCGAAGCTCTGAAATCTTATTTGCAAAAAAATATGCAGTCTGATAACCAGCGACTCAAAAATGCCAATGGTTCTTGTGTGTCGTAAATGCTGTACCAGATCAAACAAGTGAGAATTTTATGCACTGTATAGTAGATTCAGAAAGAATATAACATCTCAAATCTCTACTTTCATTATACTTTTTGATGGTGTTTTTCTTCTGTAGAACAGTTTATAGGCTGTCAAACTCCAAAAGGGACCAAACTAATGCCTTAAAACCACCATAAAAGTGATGCATATGACTTGTTTGTTATATATGAAGTAATGCATTGACTTAGTGTGAATGAAAAGAGTGCAATTTACTGATAATCTTCTAATACGTCAAAGCTCTGATATTAAATTTGATTAGAGTTTTAAAAAATGGTGCAGTTTGACTATTTTGTCTCCAAAAAAAATCATGTAGCAACTGGCGTTCAAACAATTTGAGAACTCCTCACAGAAAGCTATTGTATAAATTCAGTAGGAACATAGCTCCTCAAATCGCACTTTAATGGTACTTTTATCATACTTTTTAGTGCTTGACATGTTGTGCACAAACATATTTGTTTTGCAAAAGAAATAAGGGGGTGAATAAGCAATGACAGAGCTTTCATATTTACGCAAACCATTCCTTTAAAATCCACAAACCAAGGCGAGCTCTTAAACTTCATCTTTCACACAAACATGCTCAATGAAAAGAAAGAGCACTACAGCGCTTCTCTGAACTCATTCACACACACACACACACACACACACACACAAACAAGCCTTCATATCCCTCGGATGTTTAAGGATATGACATCCACAGCTTGAGGAAGATTTGTGGAGCGGGAAAGGATATGTTTTCCTAACGCTAGCGTTTACTGAATGGTGAACCCTATTCTTTAATAATCCCGTGAACACGAGGAGAACAGAGAGACACACAGTAAATGGTGGTGTCCAATTCGGTGTCCCTTACTGTCCACTGAGTAGAGCGCAGCTGGCGAAAAAGAGGACACGCATCTCGATATACTACGATACGGGAAAAGAGAAGGGGGAGCCGACGGTGCTTTCGTTTGTTTGTTATCTTCCGGGAATCGGGATAGTGAAGACATCTTGGGGCATGTGTGTGACTGGGATCAGAAGATATCCGGGCAGGAGTCCCAGTTCCCTTGCTCCTTAGCCTCCCAGTATCCTCCTCTGTAGATGTGTGTGGGCTCTCCTGTCCTCGGGTCGACCTGCCGCTCGAACCACATGGGCTTGTAATTGTCCTGGTGACCACCTGATCGAACAAAGCGGACACATACATACAAAAGCAAACAAACAGTCACTTAATTAGAGAACAGATGCAAGGTGCAAGTAACTCAGTATAGCCCTTTTCTATAAAGCTATTAGAAACTATTTCAAATACAGCCTGGAGCTTACAAAAACAAACGCTGCCTAAACTATTAAATCTATACTTCTTAAACAATCAGCTACAGTCTCTGATTTAACATGTCTCGCTTTCTATATTCACACAACAGGCTGATAAACAGCAGCTAAGAGAGGCACATGGACAACTCGGGAAGAAGAATAAAGCAAATAAAGGAAAAAATATTGGTAAAGTTTAGAGGTGGGCGGCATGACCAGCATTTTATTTCACAGTCCAAGATACAACTTTATATTTCAGTAATGGAGTATAAATAATAGTGCAGTTATTTTTGCTGAAAAATGAGCCACATAAAATATTATATCTAGGTAGTATATATATTAAATATTAATAACAATTTTCTTTTACAGTGACCTTGTTACACATTATGTGTACTTACTATAGTAATAAGAATAAATTATTCATGATTACATGCAACTAACATGAAACCAAACGCTCATTCTAACACTAACCATATAGTAAATACATGCAGTCAATTAATATAACTCGCTACTTAAATGTATAATTGAACTGTAACAAGGACTTTGGTAAAATAAAGTGAAACTAAATATTATGAGCATAATTACATAAGAACATAACATTACTGTCTAATTCAACTATATATAAAACATTTTTTTTCAAACATATATTTATTATATATTTTTTTCTTTTAATATTTTATTTTATTAGCCAAAGTACATTTCTTTTTAAATATTAAATTATATTTTATTAAAGCACAGGTGTGCAAAATCAGGTGTGCAAAAATCTTACATGTTCACACTATGTGAGTACCAAGTCAATTTCATTGTTCAACTACAGTTTTCTGCTTTATCATACCACCTAGCTCTATCAGATGTGAGTAATGGAGGGGCTGGAAGGGTTTTGGGTGGATGTTACTTGCTTTTGACTGGAGCTCCATAAGGACCCTCCACTAGAGCGACACAGAGCAGATAACGAGACAGTGAGGGTCTCATCCATCAGCTCACAAATGCACAAAGTTTAAGTGGAACTACATGTTAATGTGTAGTTTTCTGTGATAACCAATGCATACGCTGTATGTTTGCAATAGTTAAGAAAGTCATATTATAACTACATTAACATGAATTGTGGATCTTGTGCTTATACGCAAAAAAGTATAATGTTGTATAATGTATAATATGACCCAATTAAGCTGTAAAAATGTAGCTCTAACAACGTTTTCCACTCAATTACAATGACATAATTCCACTTCATTACGAACACTGGTTTTGTATGCGTCTCTGTGTGATGTGAGCGAGTGTGTGGTACTTGCTTGAGTATGCAGGTGGGTGTGAGCCGTGCAGTGTTTCAGCTGCAGAAGCACACGGATGAAGATCGAGGGATGCGGGCAAAGAGAAGAGGAGTGAGAGAGAGGTTAGCATGCATGGGAGGAGTGAACTGAAGAAATTAAAGTCTACACTGACTGTAGTCTCTGTAATTGATATTGTATATACTCCTAGTTTATGCCTTCACACTGCCCACTAGTGGAAGAAAAATACACACACAGGCATTTAATTAAAAATGCATGACAAAAAAATACATTTAAATAAGAACCAAGACTAATAATTGTCTGGTTTCTATTGAATGACAGTCATGACAGTTCAATAGAGTTTTTTCACTCCTGAATCTCCTAAAAGAAAAAGTGATCTAGGATAGAGTTCACACGGACTCTAGTATGGTTTATAATTGTTGTATTTCTTGACTCTAGCAATTATGTTAATATTGATGATGTGAATGCAGCAAAACACAATCAGAAAAGAAAAACTTCAGGGGTGAAATCGAACTCAGGACTAAGCAATCAAATCAAGTGTGAAAACGACTAAACTACACTATACAGCTATAGTCTGTGCTGATTCTGCTACTTGCTTGATAGTGAAAGATCAGAAGAAGTTTCATCTGTGTCAGCTGACGGAGGGACAGACAGATGGAAAGTGAAGATGATTAGATGATAAATGTGAGAGACAGACTGATTAGGAGAGAGGGATGGGATGGTACTTGCTTTTGTAAGTGGTCTCAGAGGGCTCACTGGCAATCTCGACTTCTTCGGCTGATCAGAGTTGAGAGACGAGCAGCCAAAAATTTAAAAGGGGGGTGCAAATTAAGGCAAAAACAAAAAAAGAAAGAATACAATGAGTGAATGGCATGATGGAGGCAGGGAAAGTGATCCTGGATATTAAAGAGACAGTTCACCCCAAAATAAAAATCCTGTCATGATTTACTCAACCTTAATGTCATTCCAAACCTCAATATGACTATTTTTTGCATACGTGGATCATAGACACCAAAGTATTACAAAACAGGTGTGCTACTACTTTTATGGTACTTGGTTGTCATTTTGGAGCCAAGTTTTTAGGAATCATCTAAAACTATTAAAACATGTATATTAACTGAAATATAATAAATGATAACTAAAATAAAAGAAAACAAAACATAAAACTTAAAATGTCAGTGAGTTGTAAAGGCAAGTACTAAACCACAAAAAAAAAAAAAAAAAAACTCACTATTAACAAAAATATACAAAACTGAAAAAAAAAAAAAAAGAAACTTAAAAACCAGACTTACTACTCTGAAAATACAGTAATAATAATAATAAAATAATACATAAACAAAAATACCATTATGATATATTAGGTAAATAAATATAACACTGCTTAAAGCTTTCAAGTTTAAGTCCCTTTCACTGATTTTGTGGAAAAGCTAGACGCAAGAAAATTCCTAGATTTGGAAGAAAATTACAAAGACTACAATTCTTAGGTGAACTATTCCTTTAATGTCATGCAAATAAGCACTATTACATTGTCTGCATGCGTGTGTGTGTGTGTGTGTGTGTGAGAAATGGGAGAAAACGCAGAAGACGACAATTAAAAATAGGAAAGAAAAGGTAGTAGAACAGGAGTACTTGCTTTTTAGTGGCGAGTCAGATATGGAGTCCTCAATGAGAGCTTGAGTGAAAGACAGAGACAGAGGAGTGAACGAGAGACGCCGAGAAGGCGGAGGAAACGAGGAGACGAGCTGAATGACAAATAAAAGGACACTTTACCCTTGTCCGCTGGCTCCTTAACCTCTTCTG
The DNA here is from genome assembly GCF_003368295.1 of Carassius auratus. Classification (NCBI taxonomy): domain Eukaryota; kingdom Metazoa; phylum Chordata; class Actinopteri; order Cypriniformes; family Cyprinidae; genus Carassius; species Carassius auratus. The sequence continues at coordinate 2,638,238 of NC_039268.1, forward strand.
CAGGGCTGCCGTTGTGGTTGGCCTCTCTCTCCCTCTCTCGGCGGACGGTGCGCTGCTTCTCCTCCAGTCTTTGTTTCTCAGCGTTGGCCTCTTCCCAGCGGCCCTGCTCCATCAGACGCTGATCCGGCCGCCTCCGGCTATCCGTGGGAGCAACGCCCTCCTCCGGCTCATTCAATGTCAACGCCAGGGTCGAGAAGTAGTACATGTTTTCAGCACCTTCCCTACAAAGAACAGAGAGAGACAGGACAGGAAATTATGGAGAGATTGAGAAATTCCAATCGAATTCTCACTTGAGCACCACAACACGATGTGCCAGAGAACATTCACTAAACACTAAGCCACAGCTCCAACTACTCATGAATAATCGTGTCATGCATTCTAATTAACATTCTTTAATTAAAGGTCTATTCCAGGCTCAGTACAAGTTAAACTGACAGGATTTGTGGCATACTGTTGAAAACCAAACCTTGTTTTCTTGAAAAAGGCAAAAGATTACAATGAGACACAACTGAAATGTGTGGGACCAATTTTTGGAGGATTTTAAAGCAGAAATGAGAAGCCTATAATTTTAGAATGCACTGTTTCACCAGAAATATGAGCATACAATAATAATAATAATAATAAAAATAAATATAACTTGCAATAATACTACTGTAAAAACGCAGTATTATAATAATACTACTACTAATAAATAAATTAAATAGAAAGAACAACAAACATTTCACTACTGATGTCTTAATTTCTTTGCTTTCAAAACAGCACAAAATAAAAAGGGGAGCTCAAAACAGATTTATTAATTAGTCTTATATATATTAAATATAACTGAAAATGTTTTGTGGCTGTATGACTGAACATTTACAAAGTGGCTCATTCACCTCTTTTGTTACTGCTACTGTTCGTTTTGGCTTTTTTTAAAGAAATCGAAGCACAAATGCTTTCGACTGAGCTTGAATTTCTTACGGCAGCGGTGTCTTCCTCCACAGCTCTTTGGCTTTGAGCGTCTGATAGACGGTTTTCTGTCGCCCGTCGGTGCCGTTCTCTCCCCCTCTGCTGCTCTGCATCACACGAGAGCACTCCATCTTCTCGTCCCACGTCCCAGACAGAACATAGTGTGCTTTCCCGTCCTTATCCGTCACCACCCCCGTGACCTACAGAGAGAGGCATTGCACAAGAAGGAAGCGAAAGCGGACAAAAAATACAGAATGGGCAAAAAGAACATCAAAAGATGCAAAGGGTGACGAACAAAAGGGGAAAAAACTGACACGTCTGCATTCTGGGAGACAGAAGTCAGTGAAACGGCTGCTGACTCACCTTTCTGGCCACGTCTCGGGAGAAGTAGCTGTACGGGGCGAACTTGAGATGACAGCGGTCCCCTGTTCTGTGGTTCACAACATCTATTTCTCCCGACTGAATACAGAGAGCGACACACCAATATCACTTATGAATAAAATGATCCACTACAGATATTTAAGTAATTTAAGGGCTGTGTTTGTATAATGCAAATGTAATTCGCAAAACCAGAAAAAAATTAATGCACAAGAAAACTGGGTGACAATCATTTTATTTATATAATATAATTTAAATGACATAAGAAAGTGACATGTACCAAAAATTGTTGAGATGAGCAAAGTTTTTACACTTAATTTTACAATTCAAAGAGGAATTACTGTAGCATTATCCACTAACAAGTCCATCAGTTCATTTTATACCCAGACACACTGATGCTGATTATATGAAAATATGTCTAAATAAGTAGCGTGTATTCTGACCTGATCTATCCAGAGTTTCCCGACAATTATATTGTGCACTGTGGTTGTGACTTTCTTCCAGGTGTAGTGATTGTTACTCTTCTCAAAGATACAATGAATTGAACCTGGAGCAAACAAACAAGTAATTCAAAAAGAACTTGAAAGCTCTTGCTTAAAAACATGAATGTAAGCATATGACATTGTAATATCCATTTTTTTATATGAATGTACTAATACATTAAAGCAGAGATTCCAACCTTTTTACTTTTTTTTTTTTTGGTCAGCCAAACCCCTTTGATTTTAAATATTTAATTTAAATGCCCCTCAGAGATTTGAATTTAATACTTAAAAAATGTAAAGATGCATTTACAGTTCTCTGATGTTGGTTAATAGTTACATGACATCAATAAAACAAATTTGTATTTATTATCTAATTATTTCTTTTAGTGGTCTTAATTTTAAATAATGTATACATTTTAATTTTACATTTTTATGTTTTCATTCATTATTAGCTTATCATCGAATCACTAAACCTAGGTTGGGCAGCCATTTAAATGGGCATATCAAAAAAGTATTTGGATATTTAAGTCACAATTAAAAATGCCCAAATGTTGTTGCATTAATTAAAATATCAAACTCATGGCTTATCTGTTTTAAATACAGCACTGGCACACTCTACAGGCAAAACATTTTGTTCCATTTTAGTTATGTTTTTTTTTCATTATAAAACAGCTGTTACTGTTGAAACTGCTACTTGTTAAAAATAAAGACCAACTGTATTGTGACACTCTGTGGTTGTGAAATGTTAGTTGAACATGTTCATAGCTAATGAAAGCGTCCAAAAACTGTTGTTTCTACTGGGCTTTTTTGCATTACACTTCTTGTTTTATATGCTGTTTTTCATAAAAGGAACCAATGAGAACAACTCTTACCTGAATGAAAAAGCTGCATGTTATTTTACAAACTTGAACATTGTGATAAGGCTCAAAATAGGATGAATAGTTACCCAGAGGCATGATGGAGAGATATTTTCCCCTGAACTTGCTGGCCAGGGCGATCTCCTGTCTCAAGGTCCAGCCTCGCTCGGAGATCGCGTGATGTGCCGCAGCCGGAGGATGATGACTTACCTGATGACAGAGATGGGAAGAAGAACAGATTAATATCATTCACAACTCATCTATCTCAAGATAAACAAAGGCTCACCTGCTCACAGAGGGACCTGTAGCCGCTCTCCTGCACCCGGTCCAGCTCGAATGTCTCGCCCAGCAGAGGGTTGAAGGGTTTGCCCGTGCGGTGAACTGTAGTGGAGTAAGAGGACACGGTGAAAGCTGCTACGTAGCACATCTGCTCAAGGGAGCTTTGGCACTTGGCGCCCCGGTCCAGCAGCTCGTAGTACTCCAGATCCTCGGAGAGACGCTGCAGCATAGACAAGGGCTCGTTGAAGTTCACCTGTGAAAAGAAAGGATGTGTTGAAAATGAATGAATCTGGGCTGGTTGGGATTCTTGTAAAGATACGGATAGACATACAGGCATAGGGATTTTGGAGAGCTCTTTTCCGATACAGTTCTTCATGATGCTCCATAGATTGAGAGAGTAATTTGGTTTATCTGGGATTCGGCTCCGCCTCTTTCTCACAGGCACTACTTCCCGGGACTGTGGCGATTCGGGATTGGACCCCAGAGACTGCTCATCTAGCTGTGAAAGATTTAAAAAAAAGGTGTTTAAACATGAACTTTGGTGAGCTTAAAGGGGGGGTGAAATGCTCGTTTTCACTCAATATCCTGTTAATCTTGAGTACCTATAGAGTAGTACAGCATCCTTCATAACTCCAAAAAGTCTTTAGTTTTATTATATTCATAAGAGAAAGATAGTCTGTACCGATTTTTCCCGGGAAAAAACACGACCGGCTGGAGGCGTGACGTGTGGGCGGAGCTAAAGAATCACGAGCGCCAGTAGGCTTTTGCGTTGAGAGCATGTGGAAACTGTGACATTATCGTGAGGGAAAAACCATCATCCAAAACAAACCATGGCTAACAGTCAGATTCAGCGTATATTTATGATCCAGAATCAGATCCAGAGGCTGAGACTGAACGAGAGCAGCAGCAGCAATGACTCGCTCCGAGCGGGTCTCGAACCCGGGTCACCGATGGGAGGTTGACGCACTAACAAGGAGGCAGAGATATTTGAAGCAGTTTTACTCACCGCCTGCGGTTCCAACACACGATCGTGACCCTTTTTCGTTGGGATTGCATCATCCTTAAGAAATAAACGATACGCAAATCCATCGTCAAACTGGGCCTTGTTTGTAAAACAAGCATCTTCGAAATGCAGGGAACAAACACAAACACTTGCACAACTCCGTTGATGCTCTGTAAAAATAAACTCCATCCACTGGTCCCTTAATGCTGTTTTTTTTTTGGGTAATCTGTGCAGGGTTGTCTTGCCCTGGCAACCAAAAACACACTTCTTTTGTGACATTCCGCGACGCTCTCGCTCTGATCAGTGAAGTCTGTTGTGCTCTCAGTGCTGTGCTATACGGGAGCGCGCGCTCTTCCGGCAGACGTGTCCTCAGGACCCATATAAGGAAATTCCACTCCATCTAACGTCACACAGAGCCATACTCGAAAAAAACTTTCAGAAACTTGTGACAAACCGGAAGGAGTATTTTGGGAACAAAAATACTCCTTCAAACGTACAACTTAATTTTTGAAACTTTGTCCATGTTTAGCATGGGAATCCAACTCTTTAACAGTGTAAAAAACTCAGTATGCATCAGTGGTGGACGAAGTACACAAATCAAGTACTTGAGTAAAAGTACAGATACATATAATAAAATATTACTCCAGTAAGAGTAAAAGTACTCCTTTTTCAATCTTACTCAAGTGAAAGTACAAAAGTATTCCATTTTTTATGTACTTAAGTAAAAAAGTACTGAAAGATAGATGTTTGCAATTTTATATAGGCTACTTAATTTAATGTTATATTAGCACATATTTTTTTATAATCCTACTGCTCAAAATACCTGTTTTTTTTCTCCAAAATAACCACTATATGGAGTCAAGATATATTTTTGTTGTTGATATGGACTACACTGATGAGAGTAATGTTCACTGTGAAGCTTACACTGTGATGTACCTGAGAGAAAACAGAGATGACCATCTGATTTTCACCAGTAAGAACAAAGTATTTTAAAGTTAGTTGTTTTACAGAACATCAAAGTTACAGTACAGGCCAAAAGTTTGGACACACCTTCTCATTCAAAGAGTTTTCTTTATTTTCATGACTATGACAGTCACACTGAAGGCATCAAGGGCTATTTGACCAAGAAGGAGAGTGATGACCTGGCCTCCACAGTCACCGGACCTGAACCCAATCGAGATGGTTTAGGGGTGAGCTGGACCGCAGACAGAAGGCAAAAGGGCCAACAAGTGCTAAGCATCTCTCGGGGAACTCCTTCAAGACTGTTGAAGACCATTTCAGGTGACTACCTCTTGAAGCTCATCAAGAGAACGCCAAGAGTGTGCAAAGCAGTAATCAAAGCAAAAGAGGAACCTACAATATGACATATTTTCAGTTGTTTCACACTTTTTTGTTATGTATATAATTCCATATATAATTCCACATGTGTTCATTCATAGTTTTGATGTCTTCAGTGTGAATCTACAATTTTCATAGTCATAAAAATAAAGAAAACTCTTTGAATGAGAAGGTGTGTCCAAACTTTTGGTCTGTACTGTAACTTTATATATGACATGATAATAAGGCCTGAAGTTAGGAAGAACATTTTAAGGAAAATATAATTATATTTTCATAATGATTTTTTCCTTCTCAAACCTTGTCTGTGGTTTAAAAACACCCCTGGCCAAACAGGGTGCATCTCTTCCCACTTTAATAATTACTGTAGTTACCATGTTCTGAACATCACATCCTTTCTTTTCTACCCAGATGTAATCTATATATCTATATATCTATATATATATATCTATATATCTATATAGATATATATATATATATATATATATATATATATATATATATATATAAATAAGTGTTTGAATTAAAATATTTGGACATTATTTATAAAAATTACCTCAACTTAGCACCAACAAGCTTGTTAGGTAGACAGTTAGCATCAGCTAACAATATTTACTTATTTTCAGTACGGTTATGAATAAACATTAATGTCTTGTCTACTCGTCTAGTTAATCCAAACAATATACATATGTATAACGTTACTGTTGATAAACAATATAAAAATAGACGTCACATAGGACATTTTAATAAAACTGTTAACATTATGGCAGCGGGGAATTTGAACGTGCATGAGTTATTGTATTTAATCTGTGTTATTTAAAGTTTTTTTTTTTTTTTACCTGAAATTGATGTGCACTCGAGCATTTCAGTGGGCTTAAATAGATCACTCTTTACAACGGATTTAGTTCCCAAAAAACTGACAATTTTGACCTAAATACGATTTTCAGTTACAATAATTAATCCTAAATTTCAACATTAATAACTTACTTTTATCAACGTCAGACGCACGCGCGCTCACAAGATCTCCCGGTTCTTACTTCTGGTGACTCGCACTAAACGGTTCATTTGAATCAGTGAGTGGTCGACTCCAGAACAGCTGCAATCGGATCATTCTAATTCATAAACAAATCGTTTGATGTGATTCGCGATCCGATTTAAAAGTATATTTTGAAAAGACTCAGTTCGTTCATGATGAATCAGACACCGCTTCTGCGTGTCGGAGCACGTGATCTATTATAGGGAGTAACGATATGTTTTATGAAATGTAGTGAAGTTAAAAGTACGATTTTATGCTTTGGAATGTAGTGAAGTAAAAGTAAAAGTTACTCAAAATAAAACTACTCCAGTAAAGTAAAGATACTTGAAAAATGTACTTAAGTACAGTAACGAAGTAAAGCTACTCCGTTACTGTCCACCACTGGTATGCATGAAATAGCATTTCACCCCCCCTTTAAGAGACTTCTTTCAAAATCATTATTAAAGTAATTATTCTGCCAGTGTACATAAACGCCTTACCGATGTCGTCCCGTCGTCCATTCCCAGCTCACTACTGATTCCACTGACATTGCTGCCGGATCTCCTGAGAGAAATGGAAAGAGCGTATGAGAGAGCCAGAGAGTGAGAGAGAGAAGGAACAGGAAGGGAAGAAAGAGGATACACACACTTAGGTCCAGTAACACTCATATCAGAAGAGAGTTAAGGGACAGAGAGGTAAAAGTTAAACGACAGGAGCGAGGGAGTGAATACAGACCTGTGATATTTGGGGTCTGCTGGTACAGTGATAAACTCTTGAACGTCCTCGCATGCATCAAAGAATTCATTCTCCTCGTCCTCGTCACTGACGTCCCCTTTTACTGGAACTGGGCCTACAGGACCGAGAAAGAAGAAGTATGCTTTATATACAGGAAATCAGTATTCAAATGTATGACTAAACAGTTTTTTTTTTTTTTTAAACAGAAATTAGTTAGAACGATCAAAATTTACAAGGAATTGGATGCCAATTTGAAAAATAAAGAGTACTTTGAATATTCCAAAGGTTTCACTGCAACTTTTAAATTGGATAAAAAAAAATAAAAGAATAAAATAAAAAAGAATACAAAAGTATTTTAATCAGTTCAAACTTGTACAATTCAAACAGCTTAAAAATTCTGATTTAATGACAAATTGCTTTTTCCAATTTTTTTTAAAAATTTAGTTATTTAAATTGTGAAACACACTACCAATACTGTATCAAATTGATACTTTTTGAAAAAAAAGTATACTTCTATTAAGCAAGCAAGCAATAAATAGAGCAAAAGTGCCATTAAGACATGTATAATGTTACAGAATTCTGAAAAAAAAAAAATATATAACACAAAAAGCGCCAACCAAAATATGAAGCAGCATAATAATAATTAATAATAATTGTTTCTTAAGCAAGCAAATTAGTATATTAGAATGATTCCCAATTCTGATTATTGAGTAATAATGCAAAAAAATTCAGATTTGCATCACAGGAAGTTCAGAAGAAACATTCAACCCCAGACTTCTAAATGGTTGTGTGCATTAAGATACTTATTGATGTTTACTACCATATAGTGCTATATTTGTATAACAAAATTGAAAAGATTAACTCTTATTCTCAATTGCCTAGATTTAATGAAAATTGTGTGCTGTGTTAAAAACTGATTTGTAAAACAACTGACAGATTCATTGAAAAAGATTAGCTTAGAAAAGTCATTAATTGGGGAGTTCGAAACCACTACTTGTCTTTTTTTTCATTGTTGTGTGCAACTACAATGCATTAGAAATGTGTTTATATATTAGTCTCTATATAATTTTGCAGCACCCAGTCTTTCTGCGTCAGCCGTGCTTCACCTTTGCTGTCTATGGCAGGGTTGCTCTGGGATGAAGGCAGTACGGTGGCTCCTCTGAAGGCTCTCTCCAGATGGTTGTGTTGTTTGGCGAGTTGCTCCAGTGTTTCCTCCAGTCGCACTCTCTGCTCTCTCTCGGCCTGCAGGGCTTTCTGCCAGCGCTTACTGTGAGCCTGGGCCAACGCCAGGAAGTCCCGGCAGGCCTGGGGATCAGATTATTAAAGAATCGTTTACAATACGTTTAACTGTGGTTTCTGTGTGCTGTAAACAAACAACCACTAGTGAATAAAAGGCAGCGAGTTGCTTTATTCCCCTAAAGCAGATGATTTGCTCGGAGGTCTTACGTTGATCATGGCGTTAGAGGTGATGCGGAAGAGAGTGGCTCGCTCCGTCACCTGCCGAATCTTTTCACTCGTCTCTCCTCCCAGCCGAACTCCCTCCAGCTCAGACAAGGACCTGAAAGAAAGCATAAGAAACTACTTCAGAATCTGAGGGCAAAACCTAAGGTTTGACATCCCATGGTACCTAGGATTTACACAAGCTTCAGTCTGGATCCAGCCCTTACAAAGACCTGAGATGACCGAACACCTGAGAAGAGATGATGCAAACCCCTCAGAGGACCTCAGATGATGCCAACCCTGAAACAACATAAACTACCACATTTTGCTACAGGTTTGATTGCAACATATAATCATTGCTGTTAATAAGGTTCATTGTCTCATTTCTGCTGTATGTACATCAATTCGACATAGTCACCACTGACAAGCTAGTACAGAATAGATTGTAGAAACTTAACTTCCTGTAAAGCTGCTTTGCAACAATTGGTATGGTGAAAAGCGCTATACAAATAAACTTTAATTGAATTTAATTTAGACAAATAGTTTTTCTTGACTATAACCGTTTTCCATTTTTAAGAATAACAGTAAAGTCTTAAAGGGTTCATCAGATGCTACATGCAATTTTACGAGTAGTTTGAACTGAAATGTGTGTTGGCAGTGTGTGTACACAACCACCCTAGAATGATAAAAATCCAAACCAGTGTTTTTTTTTTTTATCTCGTTAAATCATTTCCCCTTCCTCAAATCGAGCCGATTTCAGATGCAGCCAGGCCCCTCCCACGATAGTTTGATTGACATTTTGATTGGCATTTCAGCACAGACTGGACTGGTGTTTTACCGGTGACCCCTGATTGACTGTCATCAAGAATGTCATAAGTGATTGAGGTGTTCTATTGTTGGATGTAATAATGAACATAGCAGTCATCATTTACTCCCGACATCTGAGCCGCTGAAGACGCAGTGGATATCCTTTGTTTTTTAAGGGAATGCGCCCCAATCTACATAAATGCATCTATGTTCGCACAAATCATTTGTGATCCAGCTTCACCTCCAGAAGAATGGAGTATATGTTTTTTTAATGAATCTTTGCAAATTGTCTTTCCTAATAATGTGCTAATTAGCAAGTTTCACAATGAATGCGGCTAAAGTTAACAGTCCCTCAGAGAGCGGCTTGGAAGAGAGGGGCGGAGTCAGCAGAGCTCATTAGCACTTAAAGGAAAATGCTACAAAATGGCTTGTTTTGAAAAGAACTGTTTTTGACAGGGAAAAAAGGGGGTTTTACCCTACCATTGAGAAATTGTTAGACTTTTTATTAAGACCCTAAAGAATCATATCAACGCGTTATACTAAGTTTATATAATTAATCATCGGCCGATATATATTGTGCACCTCTACAATAGATTTAGTCAAGTGTGTCCAGTCTGTTGCAGAAAGGTGGACTGACCGCTGAAGTGCAGAGCCGTGTTTGGCGATGAGGTCGTTGCAGGTGCTGAGATCCTCCACCTTGCTGCCCAGCGTCCGGAGGGTGGACTGCACCTCTGAGTTGCGTGAGCCTGAGCCCTGACCTCCTCCAGGAGAAGTGGAGTCATCCCCGGAGTCATCTGCAGGAAAAAAAGAGGAACGAAAACCGTGAAACAGAAACCCCAAAGTGTGCATTTTTGTGCTTTTCTTAAATGTGGTTTGCTTTCCAACTGACCCGACTCAGCCTGCATGCGGAAAGCTTTGGCTTTGGCCAGCTCCAGTGCTGTGATCCACCGCTGCCGCTCCACCTCTGAGCTGGCCTTCAGGTGATACGTCTGCGTGCCGCCATTAGAGATGACGAAATTGCATGAGTCTTCCACTGCGATATTGGCTGTTGCCAGGTTTATGGTGCCCCGACATGTGTGACCCATCTCCGCCTGGGTCCTGCAAGAGCAAAGGGAACTGAGATAAGATGACGTGTTTAAGATAAAACACTTTACTTAGTCATAGTTATATCCTCTTTTAGATTAAAACAGTGCTTATCATCGCTAAACGGGTGGCCAGAACAGGATGTGATGCGTTTCAGATTTCATAATGTTAGTCAAAGTCTGCTTCTGTGAAGCTAGAGCAGCATTCATGAGGCTCTCATTAAACTCTGACAGCTGTTTTTCGGCATCTGATGCAATATTCATGAATTAGCACTGAAAGACAAGCATTCGAGAAATGCCTTCGGGTAGAGTTTCTTTCACTCTTGAGCATTTATGTGACAGAAGATACGACGTGTTACTGCTGCTATCATAGTATCTGGTATCAGATTAGAAAAGAGCCTCATGTTAACAGATACACAGAAAAATATTTACCTCAATGAACATTTCTGAGCCATGAATCAAACCAACCATCTCCAAGATCCATCATTAAAATGACAAACAACGTGAACAATATAAAGCTACAGGCTGCAAGACTCCGATTGCAAATACAAAGTGCAACATTTTAAAAACGTATTGCAAAATATTTAATTAAACTTTATGAAAGCTGAAATCTGATTTGTGGCTCATATAGAAGCAGTTATAATTTCTTAACTTCAGCGCTTTTGGCTAAAGGTCTGTATCTAGCAGAGTTTTTATTGTTAACTAAAAATAAATTAAAAATAATTTGAATTTAATCTGAAGCACTAAATGTATTCAAACTAAAATGAAAATAAATGAAAGCTTTACAAAACTAATAAAAAATGTTTAAAGCACAATGAAATTACTCAAACTAAGGGGTGGGTACCGTTCACATTTTAACCAAAAAATGGCATCTTTCTTTGGTACTTTGCTCTCTGTGTAAAAACAAAAACATTTATTTTGTTTGGGGGGAAAAAAAGTCCAAACATCTTACAATTTTAACATTTTGCTATACACACTAGACAAAATAGTTCTAATGTCACACATAATATACTCAAGATTTACTGGTTTTTATATGATTCTTTGAATAATTTGTACTGTGGGTTTGGTGAGGTGTACCAAAAACAAACATTTTCACAGTCTTCCAAACTGACCCACAACCTAATCGGTTCGTAGGCTACATAAAGAAATTAATTCATTCCTCACACGAGTCAAGTTTTGAGTGTTGTACTGACTACTCAACTTAACTCAAGAACTTAATTCATTCACTACTACTTCTCGCCTGATTCCTGATGGTTTTAGAGGAAAGTTACTCCTAGTCTTGCCATGTCGTTTCAAAGAATAGTACAATGGCTAGCGCAACATGTCTAATGGCCTTGCATGCACAAAAGTGCAATCAGCAGAGGCTGGCAAAGCGGGGCCAGACAGAAGTATAAACAAGGCAGTCACGCAGCGGACAAAAGGCGCTGCAACATGCCTAGAACAACTCGCAGTTATTATTTCAAACCCGACGCGTCACATTCATCTCAATAAGACAGCAGTCCAAAACTTGAATCATGTACTCGAGAGTACCGACGTAATTCAGTCGGCCTTAAAAGTACCAAGTTTGTTTCCCAATCCAACTAAGACTAGATACTGAAAATCTAATAATAAAAGCTGATTCAAAGTATTTATAAATACTATAATAGCATATAAATAATAGTAAAAAATAACGGAGCAGTAAAACTGTCAGAAGTTCATATACAAACAGTTTTCATCTCCAGCTGTAATTTGCCAACACTGATGAATCACCAGTTCCAGGATTTTTTTTATACTCCGCGGGAAAAAAATGAGGCAAGAGCAGTTTGGATGGGCTATGACATGACACAAGAGCAATGCCAGGCGATTTCACAAAGGCACAAGAGTCCTGAGCCTGTAACCCATGAAACTGTGAAATCTCTTACTCGCCTTCTACATTTCCTGATGAATCTTTCACACACACGATGAGAAACCACTGAGGTCTGCCTGCAGGAGCAGAGGAAGTGCAGAAATCAAGCCTTCAGGCCGAGCATGTGATCTTCCTGAACAGAGGTGACCTGTTAATATAGTCACGTGACCCAAACTCTCTCAACCAATCATGTGGAGGTGGACAAGACAATGTGCACTTGTGTCTTTCATTTACACCGTATTGCTACGGTGAGGTCTGCCACACCCTGTTATACTGAGATCTCAGGTTCAACTTAAATTCAGTATTTAAATGTTGCATATGTAACAGACTGTACGACGAACATTTAATAAAGTATTTTTTAAAGCAAGTTATTTATAACACACTGAGTCCGAAATATTAGTCCGAAATTTTCGCATGTTGAAAAATAAATACGACAATCATGTTCACACACTGCCTCTGAAACGTTGATCCATTACAAAAAAAATTCAGATCATGTTAAATTTTCTGTGTTTTCGCATCCATATCATGCATTTTGATCAGAAAGGATGTTAAATACGGAAAAACGCATACGATAATTTCGGACTGCAAAGACCTTTTAGTACTTTAAAATTGAATGCAAAGCCAAATTTGATCAGAATTTCTGGTTTAAATTCAGATACACAACCGTCCAAAAGTTTTTTAAAAAAGCCTCTAATTCTCACCAAGGATGCATTTATTTGATCAGAAATACAGTAATATTGAAAAATATTATTGCAATTTAAAACAAGTATTTTCTATTTGAATTCATTTCAAAATGTAATTTATTCCTGCGATGCAAGGCTAATTTTCAGCATTATTACACCAGTCTTCAGAAATCACTCTAATATGCAGATTTGCTGCTCAAGAAACATATCTGATTATGATCACTGTTGAAAACAGTTGTGCAGCTTCTTGTTTTTGTGAAAACTGATTCCCTTTTTCAGGGTCCTCTGATTAATTGAAAGTTCAGAAGAACAGCATTATAAACAATGTCACTTTTGATCATTTTGCATCCTTGCTAAATAAAAGTATTCATTCCTTTCGTAGTCTTACTGCCCCCAAACACTGGTGGTGTATGCATTTACATTAGATTATCAAATAATAATCAACTGTATAAGCAAAAAAAAAAAAACATTTGTGAATTATTTTGGAAATAGGATGTTTTGATTCCACAAACATAATTTTTTGGTTCATCCCGAACTGAATGATGCACTACAGATCTTTTTTTATTTGCTTTGGTGTGGCACCAACACAGTATTTATTTAATGATGATTACATTTCATTTTCGTATTCAATAAACAATTACAACATAAGCAAAGTAGTCAAAAACAAAGCACACACTTTCACTAGCCAACTGCTGAGGCGTTGGACCTTGTTATTTTATCGTATATTTGAACATCAGATGACAAGGGTGGATTTTAAACAATGTGTTATCCTCTCATCTCAAACTGTTGAGCAAACAGTGAGGATCGCACGAGCAAACAGACACACATGCGGGCGCTCTCTCACGCAGTATTAATAATTGACAGAGCCCAAGGAGATGAATGTGGCTTCACCACCAGATCAACTCCCACTCAAATTGAATTACGTAAATGGCATCATCTTACAGACTGATGAACACCAGATGTTGAGTTTTTTTGCCCGTTTACATACCTCCATCCTAGGGTTATCATCATTAACTAAAACTCTTAAAACAGTTTTGTAATAAAATATGAATATTAGATTAAAACTTTAACTTATTTCAGTTAGTGTTCAAATCAACATTTAATTTTAAGTTGATGCACTGAAATTACTAAATGAAAATGAAATAAAAACTGAAATAAAATTAAACTTAAATAGTGGTATTTAATAATAAGTACAAAAAAAAGTACATTACAAAAATGACAACAACAAAAAAAAAAATAGTAATATTTAAATATATTTTTAAGCCATAAAATAATGACAAAAGAACATAAAAAAATGTACAAAAAATAAATTACATTTTATTTTATTTGTAAAAATAAAGTTAGTATAAAAATGAATTAAAAACTACTATAATAGTATTGCATTAATGGCCCATCCAGTCCAATGGATTGAAGTAAGTCGTCTGATGAGACATCATCAATAAAGCACAAACCAAACCAAGATATTTTATATGCATAAGTAAAAGCAAAAGAGATGCTTGCCTTATCCAAGAATATCAAGTTATTTCAACATCTAAAGCTTAGCACCTTTTCAGATATTGCTGAAAGGCCAAAGAACACTTCGTTCAGACTCACAAAACGTTCATTAGGACAACAGATGTTCCCATCAACTTTTAGGAGACCTGTTGTCTGACAGAAACAAATCCTGACAACTTGTTTTTTTTTTTTCTCCCTGGAGGTCGATAAACAACAAAAACACAGCACAAACTCACCTGTAGTATGACAGCAAGCCATTGCTCAGGACGAACCAGCGCCTTTGGTATCCCTTTATGTAATTAGTCCATTTGAAGAGCCAGCCTTTATAGGTGTCCCCAGGGGCCGGGGTGGGCGCTTTGGGCTCCGACATCAGGACGGCCCGTGGCTTCACAGTGTCTGACGGGGGTCTGGGGGTGAACACAAAGGGTTAAACAGTTAGTTGACACCTTTACCTGGGCGATTCACACCTGCAAGGACAAGACTCATAAGCCAAGGCACCTGAAATGTTTACATAAACACACAAGTTGTGTTGTTCCCCACCTAGACAGCATTTTGTGGGTTGTGTGTTGTTGGTTGACAGCACACTAGGTTTTGAAACACATCCCAAATCCTCCACATAAAGACTGAAACGTGTTACACTCAGTTCATATCACGTCCATGGGCTCGTTTCGCCTACGTGTCACTCTCTGAACACACTTCATGACATTTACAGACGCGAATAAAAACAAAACTCTTTAAACAGCAGCGTTTACGGCCGCGATAAATGAAAACAAAGATATCTCCGGCTATCTTAAACTTTGTTTAAATTGATTAGGCCTGTAGGTACGACTCATTCACACACAACTACGAGTCCAAACGACGTTTAAATGACAAAGTAGACAATATAAATACTCTTAATGTTTGAATAAAAATCCTGTTCGCTGATAAATATGTGCATAAACGTAAAATGACTTTGACGGCTAATTCAGCTAACGGCTAATGAAACTGACACGGACGCGGAAAGTCAATAACACTATTATTTCTGTAAATACAACACTTACGTGATGAGAAATCAACTGTGGGCCTCTCAAATACGCGTTTATCCTCTAAAGGTCCTTTAATAATGTCAGCGAGCGGGGGATGTGTGTAAAACTGAAGCTAACTCACGTAGCCTGCGCTAACCTTCAAGCTAGAATGACAGAAATCCCGTCAATTCGTGCATAACATCAGATGTAACCTCGGGGGAATAACGCAAAGCAACATGACAAGACATGGAAATCTGAAATCCCCAGTGTTGAAAGGGTTTAAAGTGTGTTGTGGGTGCTGGCCAGCTCTTACCTGATCTCTCAATGATCCCCTCTGAAGAAGGAAGTCAGTGACAGCAGATCACAGGAGCGAGTTACTCCACAAAACTCGCTTAAAAGTCACATTATTACCTCTTTCCCCCTTCACACATTACAGAAACCGTCCTGATTCTGAGCAGTGCATGTGCCTGCATGATTAGACTTACTCGCTAAAGAGATTTCAGCCGAAATAGGGTTTAGTGTAAATGCTAAATATGGTAATAAAAATATATATATATCAATAAAGCTGCCCGAGTTACAGTGATTTTACAAGAAGTTGATTCATCGTAAAATCACTGTCATGCATGACTTCGAGTGGTTTATTGCTTTCATAAAACGGTGGCAACAGTAACAGGCTTACAATAATCATCTACATGTATTATTCATAATAACCGGGATAAACGGTGCCTTCCAAGTAATTTAATTCATTATCTAATTGTAGGCTAATTGTACAGTTACCCTGCCACGTGGCATCATTTCTTATTAAATCTCGGTTAAACCTCTTTAAATAACAATCAGTTATTATCATTGCCAAACACAAAAAAGCCAAGCAGCATACTGAGGAGAAAATAAATAAATATTTATATAAATAGCCTATAATTTAAAAAACTGCTTACAAATAATCAAAATATAAGCAAAGGTTTAAGGAGGTTGATTGACATGTAATGTTATAATATGTAATATTTATCAACATATATCAATTTGAGAGTTTGAGATTGAGTCACAAAACTTGGAGCAACCTTAAAAAAATTCTGCATTTGTGTATGTATTTAATGTAGGCCTAATTAAAATATTATTCCATAGATTATTCATTCATTGCAGAATAGATGTTCAATTAAAACAACCTTCAAAATTGATTTCAGCATCATTCAGTGTTTGCCATTTTGTTTAGAATTGTCTGAGGTGGGATATTTTTTTGTCATTTGTTAGAAAATGAAGTGGAGGCCTATGCCTTACCCTGAATGTAACATGCTACAGTAAAATATTGTTAACAATGTAAGACACTTTATTATATATAAGAAAACAATAATATATATGATTTCGTTTAAGTAAATATACGCCTACCCCTCTAGTGAGAGGCCAGCGCTGTATTTGGCCGCTAGGTGGCAGTATTTGCACTTCTGTTGTTAGTTGACGTCCATGAAGAAGATCGTGCGTCATGTGAGTTTAGCTCCCTGTGTTTTGTTTTCATCTGCAACACATTCTGCTCTTGTTATACTATTATACATATTACACTAGCAGGTAAGTGATAGGTGCATGCTGAGTTTAGACAGAGTATGATGTTAGTTTCACGAAAGAATCAAACTTTATGTTTTCTGGGCGAATTTCTCCAAATCCATTCCTAAGAACAATTCCTCTACACCTTTTATGGCATGAGAGGGAGTCTATTTTCTGCAAGTGTTCCTTTTTGAGTGATTAGTAATTATTTCCAAAATTGAAAAAAAAAAAAAAAAACTCTAAAAGCTGTTTAGAGATACAAGCATTTCCCTGTATAATTCATGTTTATCTTTCCACAGATGTCATTGCGATGCTGGAGCATGATGGGAAAGTGCCAGTGAAAGAAGGCATTAGTGAATTACTGAAGCTGCTTCTGTGCTGTCACTTGTGTCATAAAGAGCAGCCCACGATACCTAAACTAAAAAACATCTCAAAACTCACCCGCCTTCTTAAATCTGTTAAACGTCTGTCAAATTACACTTCAATTGGTAAACTGCCCATTGAATCCTTTAGTAAATGTAATTTGTTTTGGGTATCTCTATTGCGTTTTCATTCATTCAGCCTTCGCTCACTTTCATTATGAACATTGATACAACAACGAGTCAATAACATTTTGCACATTTCTTTGGTTTTATTGAGCGTTTAAAGATGGTTGTTAAAAGTAAATTTTCCTTTCACCCACACACACACAAATGTAATTGATTGAAGCTAAAGTGTAATTTCAGCACTAAATGGAATTGCACAAATAATTTTGTTGATTGCTGGTACAAACAGGCCACCACAGTATTGTTTTTCTTGTACAAACAGATTGCAATTCTGTTTAGTGTTGTTTGTGATGTATAAATTACACACTTCTGCTTATTGGCACGAGGAAAATCATTAAGATGTTCATTTAGAAGCGGAGAACAAATTATATTTGCTTGTAACACACTGCTGTACAAAAAATCATCAGAGAAAATAGAAGCAGGAACTACTGTAGAATAATAAAATCACATTCAAGGAATCATTCAGCTGCTCTGAAACCAAGGAGAAAGGATCCAATAATATTGCTTACATAGAAAAACATTGACAGTTGCAGACAGGAGTGTATTTCACATCCGTTACAAAAGAAAATCTTTCAAAATCAAAAGGACATAAGATAAAATACAAAAGCATCTTAAAAAATTAAGTTAGATAACTAAAGCAGAAGATAACGACAGTGTGTTTTAACCAAAATAAAGGCAGCTATTGCTAGTCCATAACCTCTGTATAAAATTGACAACCCCAATAAAACAAATAAAAACTGATATTTATGCTCCTACCTTTTTATTTTAAAATAACTTGCAAATTTTCAACCTCGGAAGTCTTTTCCATGCAAGTTTAAACTTTTTTTTTTTCTTTCTTTAGGAGCAGATATAGTAGCAATGCAGACATCCAGTCTTGTGTTGTTGTTTTTTTGTGCATATACCCAGCTCACTGTCCTGGAGCTATTCTAATGTCAAATGGCCTGCAGTCATGATGACAGATGTCTGTCACACTGAATTCCCTGAAGAGAAGCTGTTGTGCATCTCAATAGCACTTTTTAGGCCTGTCAGTTGATGTAATACAGCGCCGGTCTTCATCAAGCCAGTGTACCTCCAGTCTGAAATATAATAAACGACACGAGTAAAGAAATGTGATTTTAATTCTGTGCTTGTTCTGCTGGAATATCCAACTTCCAAAAGTCTAATAGGCATAGTTGGCCCAAAAATGAAAATCGTCAATGTTTACAAATCATCATGTTGCTCCAAACCTATATGAGTTTTTCTTCTGTTGAGCACGGAATATGATATTTTGAAAAATGCTGACGGTAGCCATTGACTTCCATAGTATGGAAGAAAAAAAACACACTGTAAGTCAATGGCTACCATCAACATTTTTCAAAATATCATATTCCGTGCTCAACATAAGAAAAACTCAGACAGGTTTGGAACAACATGAGGGTGAGTAAATAATGAGAAACTTGATAAAAAAAAAAAAAAAAAAAAAACAATAATAAATGTTTTCTTTTAAACTCACCATGGATTTCATTTCTCGACTGTCTCCTTCTACTTTGCTGTACCGCTCCGTGTCTCTCCTGGTGTTTTCTACAAACTCCTACATGAATGATCACAGATTGGCATAAATAACATATTTAATGTGACATATAACCACACAAGACTGAAGAGGAAATGAAGGGTAACTCGCTCACCATGAGGGTCTTGTCCATGTAGTACTCTCTGCCCGGGCTGCCGTCGTTGTACTTGGTGTCGATGGCGAAGCAGAGGAAGAGGACGTCTACTACGATCTCAAAGATGGAGAGGAAGCAGTGCGCCACCAGGAAGGCGAACACACACACGATGATGAGCGGCAGCACCCAGACGGTGTATTCACGCTGATAGTTGAGTGAAAGGATGCCCGCAAACGCCGTACACGACACGATCAACACCTCCAGACACAAGAAACAACTGTTAGACCTTCTGGAATCAGTTTTAGCATCATTAATACATCATTAAACCATGTTTAAAATTGTGAATTAGATTTAAATGTTCTATTTTGTTTTTTCAGTTTAATTTTAGTAAAGTTTGTAATTTTATTAGTTTATATAGAATGCTTTTTTATTTATTAGTTCATTTTGTTTTAGTCATTTTGGTACTTTAAACAAAAATGGGTAATACTGCTTTAACAACTAGCTGAAGTATATATATATTTATACATTTTTATTTTTTGTTTATGTATATTTTATTTCAAGTATTAAAATGTTGGTTTTAGTTAAAAATAATGACCAGGCTTATCACTTAGGGATCTTTAGCACATAAATTGTCCCACGTTTGTGCTATGGACATAAATGATACCTCAAGATTAAAACGTTTTTTGTTGACTGAAATTTAAGTTTAATGATATAACAATTCTGAGATTAAAAAAAAAAAAATTTGAACGGGGAAAAAACAATTATTCATGAAAATACTACATGATGCCTTGCCAACTAACTGAAATAATATGCAAGTACTAAAATACTAAAAACTGACATAGAAATAAAAATCTTAAAATAACCATGGAATATATATTAATAATTATGAAAACTTTCCTAAAATAAACTGAATTTACTATGAAAATAATGCTAAACAAAAGCTAAATAAAAATGTTAATAAATACTACAAACAGTACATAAATCTTTATTAAAGTAACACTGTAAATACCTTTCCTAAAAACAGCACAAAGTCCCCGACACTGTTGATAGCTGCCACGCGGAGGGCGTTTTCCACGAGGATGATGAAAGCGTCTCGTGCAGACGTGCAGAAGCTGGTGCTGTTTATGGCCGTTGCCGTATATGCGTTCTGAAGAAAAGCGACATGATTAACGCATCAAATGAACACAAATTCATTCATATATTTGTGCCATAAGACTCACCGTGTTCAGGTAAGCGAGGCACTTTTCTAGACACCACAGACAGCAGATACAAGCCTTCAGCATGCAGCGCGCACAGGAGTTTTCCTACAGCAACAAAACAAGCGCAAGTTTAAGAGTTTCAGCTCTTTAATTAATCTTTCAATTGATCAAAATGCAAGTAAAGATATATTTAATGTTAGAGAAGGTTTTATTTGTCGGTGACTGACTCTTCCTTTGAGCTGACTGTGGATGTAGGTGAGGATGAGGCGGGGGATCTCCACTAGAGTGATGATGAAGGCTCCTTTGACCACGGTGCCCAGATGATAGCGCATCAGACGCAGCGCAGACGTCACGATGGGCGTGAAGGGCATCTGAGACTTATCTCTAGAATCAGACAGAGAAACAGAGTAGAACTCACGACTGTTGGACAGATGGAGGAACGTGAATGACCTTTGACCTCTGACCTGGTGAAGTAGTAAGTGACGACCGCTCCGGCTATGGTCATCTGCTGACAGGCGAGGATGAACTCGCTGATCCAGATGAGGCCCACGGCGTGGTACCACACCATGTACTGCAGCGGCCCGTCCATTCGAAACTCCACCAGACCCGTCTGGTTATTCTGCACTGGACTTCCTGTGAGGAAAACAGAGCTGGAGAAGCACTGAAATTTAATACAACAGCCTTCTGTATGAGGCTGGGGAATATAATGAATGTTTATGAGATATTTATGATAATATTTCTTATGAGATAAAAAAATAAGCACATTGTGAATACAGCGACCATTTGTATGGCTGCGATAAAAAAAAAAAAAAAAAAAAAACATTTTTAACCTGATAACTGACACTCACGTTTTTGAAGATAGACTTGAATGTGCATGATACAAACCTAAACTTTTATAATTCATGACTGAAAACATTTTGTAACATGATTTTGATGTGCCATTTACATGGTAATGCAATGTCTGATTTTAAAATGGGTTTTAAACGATGAATTTTGAGATTTTATGTTTTCAAGTGATATATAACTTCTGATGATTTCTAAAATGTGATAGAGAAAAAGGCAACGAGGAAGTCTTTTTTTTAAACAAAGGTCAAAACTCCTTTTGTAATGTAGATTTCTGAGGGTGCACTCTTGTCATAAAGTGATCTATTACTTTTCCTACATAATTTTTAACAAAAAATATTGGTAAAATATATATTTGGGAGTCTTAGACCTTTCCAACGATATATAGTTTGTCAAGATTAGATTAAATTTGATTGTAATATAGTATAGTCAACGTAGGCGTCCCGTATACGGGACGGGGTGACATTTAACAGGTTAATAGCTTTTTAGATGTGAACTTCAGCAAAATGCCATTAGAGTTAGTAAGTTTAATTCATTTTACTGTCCATTCTAAAAAAAATTATAAAAATAAAATATTATATACACACACACACACACACACACACGTTTGTTTTTGTGAAAAGTGGGTTCATCCCATAGGAGTAATGGTTTTTATACTGTACAAACTGTATATTCTATGGGCCTACACCAACCCTACCCCTAACCCTAACCCTCACAGGAAAGTTTCCTGAGGAATTTTGTGCATTTTTACTTCCTCAAAAAAACTCATTCTCCCAGAAATGCGGCCCACCCCAGACCTTCATTTGATTGCTCTGACAGACCTGCGGATCCGAGGAAGAGGAGCACGGTGATCCAGTAAACCCAGAAGAGCATGAGCGTGAGGAAGGTCCAGAAGGGCTGCAGGACCAGCAGAGGCAGATGGGTGAACACTTTACCAGCCACATGAAACAGAGCGATGGTGAGCGCCACACGCTTCCTCATGAAGAACATCAGCAGCAGCAGGATCACCTGAGGAGCGCCGTTATTCAGGATTACATATCTGCACAGTACTCTAATTTTGCAGTTCATACAGTAGCGTGTGACTTCAGACATACAGTGAAGACCGTGGCAGCGATGGCGTAGATGAGCAGGGCTGTCTGGTTGTCTTTGGCCACCTCCAGTTCCAGAGCCGGTCGAGTGCCATTCACAGATTTACTGTGATCCACATACAGCCACCACAAGATCCCCGTCCCACCTGCCACAAACACAGCACTGCCTCACACATCTGCAGCGGGACAGCGGCCCATGGCCCTGTCATTGATCTAAATTAAATACTGAAGTCTCACCGATGGACCCGACCACCACAACGGCTGAGAGAATCCAGACCAGAACCACAGAGATGTAGCGGATCACAACCATCAGGATCAGAGACAGAACTGCAGCACAGAGCAAAGACATATATATATATATATATATATTCAAATCAAACTAGTAAACTGCTTAAAAATATGATGTCTGATGTTTTGATGAGAAGAGTGCTGTGTCATGAGCTGACCGAGAGCGAGCAGACACAGGCCCATGATGATATCTTTGGATGTCATCACTCCAGCGATGACTCGGTGCACCACGCTGTTGTCACTGACGAAAGAGATGAAGGCCTCGGCAAACCTGGCGTAGCAGGAAATGTCAACTGGCATACAGCGGTGAAACACTGGTAAGGATGCACTACACAAAAAACAACCCCAAAAAAAGACAGAATATAGGTTAGTCTGAATAGAAATTAATCAAACCTACAAATAAAAGATCAAGCTAAACCTTTTTGTTTTCATTGCTGGATGTCTGGGTGGAAATATTGATGGGATTGACCTTGGTTAAAATTCCCAGAAGTTTTTATTTTAGCCATGAATCATGATTTGCAACTTGCCATTTCTAGTTAGTGGCTTTTTTGTGGAAATATTTTAATAAACAGTAATATTTTTAATTTTTTAATATTTTATAATTTATTTTAAAAGCATACAAAATTATAATATTCTAATTTATAATAAATATACATATATTTGTTTTTCATACACAGCCTTGATAAGCAGAAAGGAATTCTTTCAAAAACATTCCTAAAAAAAAAATCTTACAGTCCCCTAACGAACACAGATTAAATACATGGACTACCTTGGATAGACAGGAAGTTTTGGACATTTTGTAGCCTTATTAGCATCAGAGGAATACGACTCCGGTTGTACATCGTAGGAACACAAATTAGATCCTAGAGAAAACAACACAGAAAAACAAAACCCCATTAGGCAGGAATCACATTTGAGGACCTCCAGCCGTGTGTGACAGCACTGAGCTCACCGTTAACTTCTGAGAACTTTCTGAGATCCTCATAAGTCTTCAGCTCCGTGTCTGGACACTTCGAGACGCACAAAGCCACAGATTTAATCTTTCTTCTCACTATGTCGATGTTACAGGGGTCCAGGAAAAACACATACCTGTGACAGAACCATTGAAGAAACTGTCACTCAACACCTGTGAAACCCTCCAGAGGAGGCAGCTGTGTTTCTTCACATACTTTCTGGACGTGTGGTCGAGGCCGCTGAGCTCTATTCCCGGGATTTTGGCGTTCTTCTGACCGCAGGTGTTCCCGTAGCTGTCGTACCCTGATATGAGTCTGGACGCGGCCCCTGTCGCAATGGCAAAGCCACAGATGCAGAGCTGCCACAGAAACACAAGATGATGATCAGCACATGGATCACAACTGGTTTTATGAAGATTTGATCTGAATATCTGAATAAATAATATTTCCATTGATGTATGGTTTATTAGGATCGGACAATATTTGGCCGAGATACAACTATTTGAAAATATGGAACCTGAGGGCCCTAAATCACCTTTAAAGTTTTCCAAATGAATTCTTAGCAATGCATATTACTAATCAAAAAATAAAGTTTTGATATATTTATTGTAGGAAATGTACAAAATATCTTTACTTAATATCCTAATGATTTTTGGCATAAAAGAAACATAATAAGATAATTTTGACCCATACAATGTTTTTTTTTTTTTTTAGCTATTGCTAAAAATATACCCAAGAGACTTAAGACTGGTTTTGTGCTCAGGGTCACAAATAAAGGTATTTTTACCATATAAAACAGACAGCATGCCATTTAATTCAAGTAGTTAAGTTGAACAAATGAATTAAAAAACACTTAATTAAAATTAATTTTGTTTTTAAATATGTGAACTGTATTTCCTACCATGCCGATATTGAAGAGGATGAACAGAAGAAGCCATGGGATGTCTGTGCACTTCCTCTGCTCTAAGGGTTTCCACTCACGGCTCTTCTGTAAAGCGAAGTTGACACATACAAACTCTCTTTTAACATAAAAATATAGCTAAATAAATACACACATGCATGCATAAAGAAATATTTTTTTTTTAAAGTACCGGTGTATGTATGTGTGTATATATATATATATATATATATATATATATATATGTGTGTGTGTCTGTGTGTCTGTGTGTGTGTGTTTATGTCCTTATGTATGTTTTAGTTAATTTTTGTGCTTTTGTTTCATTTATTAATTTGTTTTTATTAATTATGTCTATATATTATTACTTTTAGTAGTTTAGTACTCAACTTAAACATGTTTTATATCAGTTAGTTGCAAAGGTAACATTTAAAAATTTCATTTAAAGCTGCAGCGTCGGTAACTTTTGACGCTCTAGCGGTTAATAAACAGAACTGCTTGCGTCTTGTGGAAGAACATTGTAGCCGGAACTACTTCTCTCTGTTTGTGTCTATGAAGAATCACAAAGGTACTGGGTTACTCCGCCGCGGTATCCCCGAAGCAATCTAAAACAGTCCGAATATAAACACTTATTATAGGTGCACCCTAGTGATTCAGGACAAGCTCAAAACGCGGTTTGGAAAATGGATTCAAGGTGTACTCGCTTATTATATACATTTTGTATACTTTGAACACACAAAAAAAAGTTACGGACCGCAGCTCTGATTGGTTGTTTCTTACCGGGAGCATACTGTTTTTGAAATAAAAATAACAACCAGTCGCAGTTTCCAAAATTGTAAGCTCCTTTTTTTTATCCTAAAATCTTGGGGATACTTCAAAAAGTTCAGCAGCACAAAGCAGGAATAAAACAGTAGGAAAGCACCGTAGTGAGTGAATGGGACTGTCTGAACACACCGGACTCGTTCTCAGTGAAACCCGGGGCCTGTACCATGAAGCTGGTTTAGCTGGCTATCCAGGTAAGTTTCAGTTTAGTTTGCACCAATCCTGGGTTTTAAGTACCATGAAAGTGGCTTGGCTTTTAGTGGTGTTAATCACCATAGTACTTACGTCTTCTGTTATGTTATGTTCTGGTTTAGAGATCTCAAACTGAAATTTTACCAAGAGATCTCAAACTGAAATTTTACCAATCAGCTTCAAGCAAAGTGACGCACGCGTCTGATGCAATAAAGCCATTTTTTTATTAATATAAACATATACATAATATATAATATTACCTTTAAACGTGAATATATAAGATTTTTTTAAAAGTTTCCCTCTTTCATGTATAGATCATGTCATCTTGTAAATGTGTTTAAAGTCTTCATGTTTTTCAATCTTGTAATCTTTGGTAGTGACTCTCCTGAGAAGTGAATCACAGATTCAAGGCATGTGATTGGCTGTTCATTAATGAGGTCACACTTTCATGTGCACTCCATTAACTCAGAATTAAACCTGAGTTTACAGAGAAAGTTGATGATGGGCTTCATGGTACCAACAAAGCCGGATTGGACCGGTTTGGTTTTGTCAACTCAAAACTAATCCTGTAACCCTGGGTGTGTTCAGCCACCATCGTGCTACCGGAAATGAGCTTTACACTGTTGACAAACAAAGCTCTGCATTCATTTATCGTTAGTTTGATGTGATAAAGGCGATAAGCGCAATAGCTCGATGTATAAAGCACACATATTTCTTATTTATAAATCTAGAAGATCCTTGCTTGTATATGAGTGACTTTAATGTGAGTGTTGCGCTCCTACACTCGTAACTTCATGCAGTGCATGTACTCGTTCAAGTCAAAAAGTTTCCAGACTCCAATCCGCATGCATTTGCTCGATGTATTTGTTGTGTTTTATGATGTATTACCTGTGTGCTACCGCAGCATCCCATAATTCCTGAGTTGATGAAAATCACAAGCGCGCGCGGGAGTTAATCAGGGAGTTGGCAGCGCGCGCTCAGCGTGTCCTGCTGCAATTTCCGAGGAATGTGGTGTAAAAGTTGCACATAGGTAATTAATACGCACAAATGCCCTTAGAAACAAAGATACGTAGGTTGTAGCAATCACGCAAGAATATAAACACACTCGTGCCGCTAACGTGAGTGTAAGTAAATAGATTAGGGTCTGTTTTTTCAGGATCTGACGTGCAGTAATTCTCTCGTGACAAGGTGAATAAGGCGGAGCTGTCCTCTCCTCCTTTTCTTCGGTCACACGGGAAACACGCAAGTATGAACAGAACTTATTTCACTCTTCAGCTCCCTCGGTGTGACATTAGCGCAAGCTACTGGGCTCTGACGGTCCAAACTCGAAGATACGTTACTATTAGCACACGTTTCACGTCTGTTATGCCTAGTTAACATTGAAGGAATCTTGAATGCTCGTTTGAAGAGATTCTTTTGTAATGATTCGGTTAATATGATTCACAAGGAATTGCGAATCACTCGAATGCATGGGATTTATCAACGGTATTAATCTCGGTAATGTCGTTACCAAAATTGTTGCAATACACAAACGTGGTCTATAGTAACCTGATCGACAACAGTGATAAGCAGTAATATAATTTACAAAATAATAACCTATTAACCGTACATTAAAATGCCGCCGGGAACACTTAACTTACCTGGAAAGAATGAGTGAATCACGTCTTTGAAGAGGTTCATTAAACGAGTCGTTCGAACGAACCGATTCTCTACAACGATTCGGACTGTTGAGCTCGTTTTCTGTGACTTTAGCACCATCTATCGAGAAGAAAGTAGTACGAAAAGTTTTTAGTGTCTATGGGAGACATTATGGAGTTCCTGCGCAGAGATACAAGACTGTAGAGTTAACTGATGTTACAGTTTGTTCTGATAAACACGTTACCATTGTTTTGTTTTTTTCTTCGTGGAAAGAATCCAAAATAACTTAAAATTAAATGCAACATTTTCTTTATAGATCAATCAGTAAACCGATTAATCTATCTGTTAGGAAACTACACTTTTTTTTAATTAAGAAAGAAAGACAAAAAAATATTTAAAGTTGTTTTCCGTGATTGTGATGCAATTTAAGCCTTTCACTTAAAAGTACACTTTGTGGAAATTATCAACATTTATGTACTTTAAGAAAACATGCATTAAGCCATATTTAAAAAAAGGGTTTAATTTTTCTTTTCTTTTTTATGCATGTTTGGCTGCATGTTTCTTAAGCCTCTTCTTTAAAAATAAATAAATAAAAATCAGTCTATATGCATCTATATATATATATATATATATATATATATATATATATATATATATATATATATATATATATATATATATTTAAATCAGCATTTATCCTACAAGTGCACCTCCAGAAAGTTTGTCATCGACTAACATTTAAGTAACATTATTTATTGCAATTCTCTCTTTTTTTCTACTCTCATAATAGAAAAGGGACACAAGACCGACTGAAATAGCTTTTTAATATTTAAAATGTAAACACATAAATTGTCACACAGAAAATAATGGCCACGGTGGGACATCTAAAATTGTCTATTAACCTTCTGTTACACACAAAATCTCCTGTTTGTGAATCGTGAAGGTCAAGACCAGTTTAACATTATAAAGTGCTTCAGTTTTGGACCAAGGAAAGTATGCCTTTCTGCTTCTTCCATGACGTTCAATGTGCAGCAGGGATTGTTGCTTAATTTCTGAAGGTGTTTGACTGAAAAGCACCTTGTGGATTTGGAAAATAATCTCAATCTGTAGCACCTCATTGCTTTTGGTCACTTCACGCTGCAGGCGAACACCGGTGCTATTGGTCGAGATCTTAAAAGTGGTATAATAAACTAAACTTAAGTTTTTAGGATTGGGAGGCACATCCTGAAATATTAACTCCTGCACTAGAGGCCTATGAATGTCATTTCTTTGTCTCTCAAGGCCTTATTGTACGATAAAACTCGTTTCAAATCACATGGTGTAGAAAACAACTAAAAAAAGTAACATTTAGTAGCCTGCTGAGAGCCACTATACCATAACATCCAACACCGACAACATATTTGCTTGATACTACGTTCATCTGCTATGATTTTAAACCACCTGACCTGGTTTGGCACAGACATGATTTGTTTCTGTACAGTTTCACACAATATGAACACGCTTCTGCTTTCTGCCCATTGTGGACACAAAACAACCACGAAGTCCCACTAAACTCAGCTCAAGATCAGTGAACATCTGTTGAAACCCATATAGAAATACGTCAGGATGACAAAGCTGGAACATGCTTGAGCTTACGATGGAGTCCTAAACACGTCATCCACGTAAAAAGCATGCAATTAACTTCTTAAGTCGTCCGCTCCATCTTCACAGTAGACGTAAATACCACCAAAGCTATGATGACAGTGTGTGCTCCACGCTTCGAGTCCATTAGCGGAGTGTTGTTTCAAGGCACGACACTCTCAAACACTTGACAATAATAACAATAGTGAAACATTGCACGTCGTTGCATCAAAATATCTTATGGTTATAAAATGCATGTCTAAAAAAAGTAAAGTACAAAGACCAAGAGTAGTTGCTGAAATGCAAAGTTTGAAGCCTGCGCCAAATGAGATGAACTTCGGCCCTGAATTAACGTTAGATCTCATTGGCAGTGTTTGCTTGATATTTTCGCAGATGTCTTTTCAATCAAACATTCACTGCGAACAGCTTCAAGTTTCTTCGCGATGGAGAGACGAGCACCAGGCTCTGCCTCGCTGTCATCAGCGTTCATTTTACTTCAATCTTCTTTTTTTGCATTGATTTGCATGGTTTGTTTCAGTAGTGTGCTTCAGGTCCAGCGCCCTCTTGTGGGCACAAACACACAGAGCTGAAAATTGAACAAAAAAATAAAAAGTAGTACAAAAAAAATGACACCCTAGTCCCATGAAGGTGGATTGTTGTATCCATCGGACAGCGGATCACACCACCGTCTCTTTGGCCTTCTCGTCCACGAGGAAGGCATTCAGATGAGACATTTCCACGATTGCATCGTTTTTGTTAATGGAAATGTCTTTTAAGTGGTCCTCGTCACTTTGGTCCTTGGCAAAATTGACAAATACCTAAAATGAACAGACAAACAAGAGTGTCACAACAGATTACACTTAGTGCGGTAATTTTAATTTAGTTTTTGTTCTATATTTTACTGCAAATTTGTAGGTTTTGCTATTCAGCAAACTTCAGTTTTTTAATTATTTTTTTTTACACTAAAGTTCAAAAGTTTGCAAGATGTTTTAATATTTTTGATTGCAGTTTCTCGTGTTCACCAAAACTGCCTATATTTGGTAAAACAAAGTAGAACAATATTATTGTGAAATAAAATAACTTAATTTTTGCTTCATTAATTTCTTTTGCTTATTATAACAGTTATATTACAAAATATAAAAATATTATCATTTCAAACTAATTTTATAATTGCTTTTTTTGCTTAATTTGTTTGCTTATTTATTTTTGCTTATTATGACAGTAATATTTTAATAATATTACAATTTAAAATAATGTAATTTTATAAAAGCTTTTTGGTTTAATTTTCTCCTTATTTGAATTGTTGCTTTTATATATATATGTGTGTGTGTGTGTGTGTGTGTGTGTGTGTGTTTGCTAACAGGAATATTATGAATTATTGAAATATTACAATTTAAAAGAAATAATAAATAATTTAAATTTTATATTTTTTTTTCTTATTATAAGTCATATTATAAAATATTGAAATATTATTAGAATAACTGTTTTCTGTTGTAATATATAGACATGTAATGTACTCCTGTGATCAAAGCTGAAATTCTAGCATCATTCCTCCAGTCTTCAGTGTCACATGATCCTACAGAAATCACTCTAATATGCTGATTTGCTGCTCAAGAAACATTTCTTATTATTAATGTTGAAACAAGTTATGCAACTTAGTATTTTTGTTGAAACAGTTGAAACAGATTCTTTAAAGACGTTTAAAAAAAAACAGCATTTATTTGAAAAAGAAATATTT
Source organism: Carassius auratus (assembly GCF_003368295.1). Lineage (NCBI taxonomy): Eukaryota > Metazoa > Chordata > Actinopteri > Cypriniformes > Cyprinidae > Carassius > Carassius auratus. The sequence goes on from NC_039268.1 coordinate 2,668,665, forward strand.
TATTATAAATGTCTTTTTGGCACTTTTGATCAATTTATGCATCCTTGTGGAAAGAAAAGTATTGATTTCTTTTAAATATATATATATAATATATATTTAATATCCCATAGAGCTCTCTTACTTGATCTAAAGTGGTCTGTGAGACGGAGTAGTCCTCGATGTGGAGCTGCTCTTTGTTCTTGGAGAGGAGGCTGAAGATGCGGGCGAGGGATGTCAGCGACGAGGGCAGCTGGTACTGCAGCATGTTCCTGTGCTTCTCCTTCAGCGTGCTTCCCGGCAGCTCCCGCTCGATGAACTCCATCACCGGCTCCAGCTGCGGATCGGCCCCCGTCACCCGCAGGATGATGGTGTACCCGTCACCGAACCTGGAAGAGCCACAGCAAAAGAGCTCAGCCAGCTGATTCAAAAGAGTCGATTCTCTGGAATGATTCAAAATGCTGTTGTGTTACTGCGTACTTGTTCTTTAAGTGCTGCACACTGCCCAGACAGCGGAACCTGCCGTTCACCATGATGGCCATGCGAGTGCAGAGCGCTTCACACTCCTCCATACTGCAGAAAAACACAGCAGAGTCATGCAAAGAAGTCAGACTGAAGGAATAGATCACCCTGACTGAGGTACTCTCTGACCTGTGTGAGGTCAGGACGACCGAGCGTCCCTCTTTAATGATGCTGAGGATGCAGTTCCACAGGGCCCGCCGGGCTTTGGGGTCCATCCCAGTGGTGGGTTCGTCCTGTAACCACATCGACAGCCAGGTTAACCATCGCCCACAAATTGAGCAGGAAACACAAGCAGAACACCATAAAGAGCGGGAAGAGCGTGATCATGTTCCTCTGCTCTGATTGACGGCCAGCAGGAAACTGGAGCACTGCACTGCCTCGCTTTAACTGCTAAATGCAACCCGGTTCCTTGGGAATTAAACGCTTTATGGTGTATTAAAATGTGCCAATGTGTGGGTATCGCTTTTGTTCTGGGAAAACTAGGTCTGCCAAAAGGCCAATCTGTTACACAACAGCACTTAGCAGCACATAAGATCTTTCCATGAAATGCAAATGACCTATTTAGACCCGTGTTTTGGGGGGTTTTGGAGTAAAAATGCATATTTTTTGGTGGTTTTGAATTCAGTTACATAACTTTTTTTGATGGATAATGCTCTTTGCAGCCAATAATTCACCTCACAAAACATATAGCTTTTTATATTTTATTCAGCTTTTCTATATTTTTCTATATTTTGACAGCCATGTACAATTTCTTTAGTTTTTTAAAATGTTGATAATACTTAGCTTTTATTTTTAGTTTTTTATATAGCTTTTATATATTTTTCTATACTTGGCAATATGCGCAACTGCATAATTTGTCCTTCCTTTCAAATGTCAATAATATTATATAATATAATATAATATAATAATTATTGAATGAATAATTCAAATGAATTATTCATTTTGCTATACTTTTACTAATTATGCACAATTGTATAGTTGCGTCTGCAATGCATTTGTGTTTTATTTGGCATTTTATGCATTTTATTATTTACATGTAGCCTTCTTCCCTGCTCTCCAAATCATTACAAACCTGTGATGCATTTTTGGATTATGATGCACTAAGCTGAATAAATGATCATACAGTTAGTTGCACACTCACTAAGAACACCACTGGCGGTCCTCCGATGAGAGCCATAGCGGTGGAGAGCTTCCTCATGTTTCCTCCGCTGTAGCTGCCAGCAGCTTTGTCTACATATTTCATCAGGCCCAGTTTACGAATGCCCCAATCCGCCACCTGCAACCAACAAACAACCAATCAGATCCCTCGATAACCAGCTGCAACATCAGTAGTCAGACTTTCCCTTTCAATAGCAGCTACAAACGGACCTCGCACACTTCCTTCTCTGGGACGCCCCGCAGAATGGCGTAAAACTCCAGATGTTCTCGTCCAGTCAGCAGGTCGTTGATGGCATCAAACTGCGGACAGTAGCCCATGTTCTGATGCACTTCATCGATCTCCGTCAGCACGCTGCAGAAGACAAGCCAAGAGTTTGGCGGTACTATTATGAAAACTGTCATGAAATACATTTTTTGAAATGTTATGTAAGTGCCACTAATACTGGAACACAATGTGAGCATTATTTTTAGGATTACTCTATCATATTAACAACGTCAAAGCCACAAGACCAAGTGTTTAAAGTATTAATTGAATCATTTTAATTTATGCACCTCTTTCCTGCCAAGTAGGCCTCTCCGCTAGTGACAACCGAATCTCCTGTGAGCATCTTGAAGGTGCTCGTCTTTCCAGCTCCGTTCACACCGAGCAACCCAAAACACTGACGAGAGAACATTATATAATCAGCATCGGTTTAATCATACAACACCAGGCTGAAATAAACAAAAAGCTATTATTTATTAGCTAAGAAGATGATCTCACCTCCCCTGGTGGGATGCCCACACACAGTCTGTCAACAGCTGGCTTCTGCTTTCTCTTATAAACCTGCAGGATGAGCAATATTATTATAGAGCAGCTAAACAACAACACTGATGTAATAATTACTGGCTCGAGCCACCTTAGTAAATGTCAGAAAAATAACTGAAAAAACAGAATGTAGATGGAATCTTCTAGAAATACGTGTGTGTGTGTGTGTGTGTGTGTGTGTGTGTGTGTGTGTGTGTGTGTGTTTGTCACAGACCTTGGTGAGCTGTTTGAGCTCCAGGATATCAGTGTGTCCTCCTCCGCACAAGATCCTCTGCCTCTCTCTGGCCACATCCTCATCCTCCTCTCCGATCGGCTTCAGTTTAGTGCTGACCGACCTATATCAATACCAGAACATTACATACATTACAAACAGTTTCACATGCTTTTGTTTTGCACTGAAGTATGAAAGTATCATCACCTGGCCTTGATGCAGAAACGGTACTGGATAAGGACGGTGATGCAGAAGAAAATCACGCCTTCTATGGCCATGGCAAAGAGATTCTTGCCCACCATATCCCACGCCAGAGGAGAGCGGAAGCGATTCTCGCCTGAAAACATGCACAAATATGTCAGTAGAAGCAGAAACAAGAGTATGATGTGTTGCGTGCATGCTGCTGAAGTAACGATGCAATGCTCCAGTAAGTATAGACATACACAGCACACACAAATATGGTTAAAAAATGTTCAGTTTTCAGTCAGTCAGTAATTAGACTGAACTTTTTGAGTCATTATTTTTTGGTATTGAATGAAGTGTTTTTGAAAAACACTGCCAAATTAGGCTGCTCGCTAGGTTTTGGAAACATGCCAAGGTCTACAAATTAAATTCAGCTTCATACGGCCTTGATGTGTTTCTTAGAATGCGATTATGTTCCGAGGAAAACGTGTTTGAGCAGCTGCAGTCCTAATGCCTTTCCATGGAAATGATCCAGGACTTGTTATGTCCGTATCTAGATGTCACTTTGACCCGGGCCTCTAACCAAATCAACATCAGCAATCATTTAACAAACAATATCTGTGGGAAAACACTTTCAGCTGTCTGTTTGTGTCACGATCATTAGATTGAGTGCCCATGAACTTCAGTAGAGGGCACTCCAATCAGGACAATTCCACATCAACCACCAGATGTCACTCGGACTCTAGCACCTCTCATCTGTTGCACCACACCCGAACTACATTCCCCATGAGTCACTGCATCACAATCACCCTGCCACACCTGCACATCATTCCTCAGTCAATTTCCTTGCCACACCTGCACCTCATTTACACACACATAAAAGCAGCACACTCTCTGCGAAGGCTTGTTTAGCCAGTCTGACATTTCCGAGCGGTTTCCTTGTGTTTTCTGTACCTGACCTTTGGATTGTTTATACCGACTCTGATTCTCTGCTGCCTGCCCCCGACATCTGCTTGTTTCTGTAATTGATTCTGGTTATCCCTACATACCTGACGCCGTCACTGATCGTTGCCTGTCTGACCATTCTCATCATTAAAGTTCTGCACTTGGATCTGAACGTCTCTGTCTCATTACAGTTTGGTTAGAGCGGAAATTCTAAATGAACATTCTAAAAAGAACATTATTCGAACAAATGATAAAGGTTTGATTAGTTCTACTAAAGAGTGTATTTGTGAGAATAATACACACCGAATCTCTCCAGAGCATCAGCCATAGCTTGGTTCTTCACCATGTCAATGAGTCCTCTGCCCAGACAGAAGTGAGGGAAGATCAGGAACACGTTCTTCAAGATGTCGTTGATGCCACCAATCTCCTGAAAAAAAAAAAAACATTGAGGAGAAACCACGGTTAATTTAGGGCTTTGGATTACGTAACATATATAATCCAGGACATCTGAGAAATATTAATTTACATTGCTGCCGAAAAGCTCCAGGACGAATGTGGATACGCTGCCATTTATTCCAATGAGGATGTTAACGCTGGTCAAAACCACATACGCTGTACTGGGAATCTTAAAGAAGAATGACGCTGGGTACATCAGGGGTGTTATGGACCACCTAGATGGACACAAACAAATGCACATGGCCAAAGCTTTCATATTAGTGACATATTTTTAGATATATCATATATATAGTCTATAAAAACCTAGTCTATAAAGTTTGGGGTCTGTAAGATTTTAATGTTTTCTAAAGAAGTCACCAAGGTTGCATTTGTTTGATCGAAAATACAGTAAAAACTGTAAAAATGTGCAATATTATTAAGATTTAAGATAACTGTATCTTGTTTGAAAATATTCTTAAACTGTAGTTTATTCCTGAGATGTAAAGCTGAGATTTCAGCATCATTACTCCAGTTTACATGATCCTTAAATAATTCTACTATGCACTTCTGTCTATCAATATCTGTGGAAACCTTGCTACATCTTTTCAGGATTTTTGATGACTGGAAATTCAAAAGTCAACATTGTTTCAAATAGAAATCATCTGTAAAATTAATTTTGATTTCTTCCATAGAAAAAAAACTTACTGACCATAACCTTTTGAACAGTAGTGTATAATAAATAGTAAAGGCTACTGGGCTGATGTTTTGTGTCTTACCCATAGAGCAGCAGCAGGAGGGCGAGAACAGGGAGATTGGTGGAGGACACATAGGCCTCTTGCTGGAAACAGATGAAGATGATGATGACCAGGGTCGCTGGGACAATGTAATTGCACTGAAGGACAAACATGCAATCAGTCAAAGGGTATTTTAACAGATGTTGATACGTTTGTAATAAAAACACTTGACTTGATCCTCACCATGTCCCACACAAAGTTGGCCAGCCAGTAGAGGAAGGGCTGCACTCCACTGATGAACTGCATGTGTTTGGCTTTATTCACTCTCTCCTGGATGAGGAACACCACAAAGCTGGCCGGGACGAAAGACATGGCGAAGATGACGCAGATGGACACCAGCACGTCGACTGAGGTCGTCATTCTGGGAAGCAGATGGGATCAAAGGTCAGAGATGTCAAGACTGTGTGTGTAAATGGAGTGGAGTATGATCTGCGCTCTGGGTTACTTACAGCGCCACCTGTGAGAGCTGCTCTTTGGTGAGGTTGAGCGGATGGTTGAACGCTTTGATGCCAAATTTGGACTGATCCAGGCCGGGGGGAAGATTAGCACGCAGGACGGCATTGTTCATGACATTGAGGAAGGCTCCGATACTGTGCCAGCCCTTGTTATTGAACCAGATCTGCAAAAGCACACAATCATGTCACTCTTCTCACTCTTATAAACCAACAAAAGCCCTTACAGCTGCTTGACATTGTGCTATCAGCCATGTTTATGAGGCATAATAATAGACTGTCCATCTACAAAAATAGATTCACTTTGGTCTCAACTGACAGTGTTTCATTGTGTCTCTATCAGCCTCCACCACTATAAAGGACATTAAGACCTGTGAATAAGTGTATTTTCTTTTAGCATTTTTACACATGCAGTTTTTATGTATTTTGGACATTTAATTTTTTATGTATTCTATATTTAGTGCATATGCAACTTACAATTTTAGAAATACATATATATATATATATATATATATATATATATATATATATATATATATATATATGTAGTGCACAATTAATCTATACCTTATCTATATTTATATTCATGTAATGTATAAATAAATATATTTAAAATATGTTTTTTTTCTAAAATATATAAATGCATGTGTGTGTGTATTTATATTTATATATATATACAATTATTTTATTTTATCAAGTTATTTATATACTTTTATTTCTTAATATATTTCGATTATTTAAATATCAATAATATTAGTCATTATAGACTTAAAACAAGGACATAAATACCTTACATAATCAAGCACTAGTAAGTTTTGTGAAGTCTTTACTTATAAAAAAATGTGTGCGCTTTCATCATGCCCATGACAAACATGACATCTATGTCAGTAAGGTCAGACAAATACATCCAGTCAGTACTCACCTTCACATTGTTCTTGGTATCGAGACCTCGGATGAAAGTCGACAGGCTTCCCAGAAAGCGGTCAGCCGCGGTTCCCTGTGGGTTGCACAATAAAAACAGGTTGAAAGCTGGTAAATCCCAAACATTGGGCAACAACTGCTTTCATGTTTATGACCACTAGCTGGTGTTTAAACATCAGTCATAAACCTAAGACGGGTGACATACCGTTTGAAGACTGAAGCGGTTACGAATGTGAGCGATGGCAACAGTGATCTCATCACCAGGGGGGAGGGCCTGAGAGCTTCTAGCACCCAATGAGAATCCACCATACCTGCAAAACAGCCAATGAGAAACAGATTAGCGACCCAGATCTTCCACTGGATTCTCATCATAATAGATCTGCACTGATAAGTTTACCTGAATTCGTTGACCCAGAGCTTGTTCTTCAAGCTGAACAGACAAAACAACACAACACAGAGTTAGGAGAATGAAAACCAGGAGCACCATGCAAGCCTTCACTTCTGGGTTGTCTTCATTTACCTTTTCCCAATAATCTGTGCATATGTTTTCACCAAGTAGTCTGAAATGTTTCTGCCGGTCAGATTCTGCAGGGTTTCATTAATGGTGACTTTGATCTAAGAGAAATCAGAAGAGATCGTTGTACTTTCATTGAAACATAATAAAGCGATACTGCTATAGAAGAAGCACAGTGTTTGGTGAATATGTCTACCTGAGGCGGCGGCAGACCCCCTGCGCCTGGCGGACACTCGGGAAGCATCTTTTTGCTTCCTTCACAGCTGCACTCACACAGAGGCGATGGGTTTTCCATACTCCAGTTCCCTTTGACGAAGATGTCCTGAATGGTCCTGGGAATCTCTGGAACCATCCAGTCTCCATCTTTAATTGGACATGATTTGCTACTTTTCACAAAAGAAAAGAAAAAAAAATATTCTACTTATTGGATACTTTAAAAAATTATGGAAGCATGTTGCTGCCACTGAATAATAAATAAAAAAGGCAACTGTGACTTCTTATTTGACAATTCTGACTTTTTTCTTTCAACTGAACTTGCAATTGCGATAGTTTATATCTTGCAATTCTGACTTTTTTTCTTGCAATGCTGACTCTCAGAATTGTGAGATAAAATGAAATTTGCGAATTTTAAAGTCAAATATAGGTTTTTTTTTTATTTTATTGTGAGTTTATATCTCACAGTTCTGACTTCATAATTCGCAATTGCATACAAATTCGCAATTCAGATTTTCTTTTCTCACAGCTGTGACTTTATCATGCAATACTGACTTCTTGATGCACAATTGCTAGTTTGAAAATATCTTGAAATTCGAAGGAAAAAAGACCCAATTGTTATTCGGTGGCAGAAACCAGGTTTCATGCAAATCTATATAGATCATTTCTGATAATTGATAAATGTTATAAAATCGCTAAATAGAGAGATCTCTGATATTAACTGAATAATTTAATTAAAGGATTGGGATTTTAATTACAGGAATTTTCATAGTTGATTTTCAAATAAAATAAAGATTCAATTAAATATAATACTCTTCTAGATGCAAGTTGATTCATTAGTATTTTTCATTTATAACACAGCAATATTGGAAAAACATTTGAAGACTCACGCAGCGTTTTGCTGGTCTGTACATTGTTCATTGTAAGCGGGATTGTCCATCAGAGCTTCAAGTAACTTGTTCGTGTGTCTGTCTTCTGGTGCGTCATTGCTGTAGTCAGAAACCAGTCATTAGACTCTCAGAGGATGATGGGAATTAAAGCACAGATGCAAGTGTGTGGATGGTAGCATATACCTGATGAAGGAGAACTGCTCCTCATACATGCTGGGCTCCAGAGCAAGACTGGGATACTTTCCGAAAGGAGGGACAATGAGGCTGAAGACCAGAGCGATGCACACGAACACAGCGGGAAGCACAATCTGGAAAGATGCGTTTTTAAGTAGGCCTATATTACATTTAAAGATCTGCAAACAGACAACACAGAATATAGTATGAAGACCATACCTGAGCAAAGAAACCTTTCCGGGAACGTCTGGCATACAGGAAGCGTTTCCAGAGCAAAGCTACAAACTGCTGTCTCTTCAGACTCCAGCCCTTCACCTGGTACGACCCTTTCCCATCAGCACCGCCCAGCCAGTCTGTCTCACGAGATTCTGCAGGTGCACATCAACCACAAACAGTTTAAGAATCATAATATTACTTACCAAATGCCATATCTTCCAGTAAAAAAAAAATAATATATTTTCATGTCATATGAATTCACATGCACCAAAGTAAGAATACATAGCATTAAAATGAAAGAACAAATGAATCACTGAATCAGTTTCAAACTGATTAACTAAAACAGACAGTTTGAAGTGTTTGAAATCACAGAAATAAATGAATTCCAAAAAATAAATAAATAACAAAAAAAGTATATATTTACAAAAGCACATTCAAATCATTACTGTTATCATTAACTAAAAAATAAATATATATATTTGTAAAAAATTACACTAATTGATATAAAATAAACATTAACTACAATAAAATGAAATATAAAAATGACTTTATTTTAGTTATTTAACAAGGCAATATTTCTAAATTTAGTTCTGAAAATTCTAACAGAACCTGACATGAAAAAATAAACATAAAAAATTATAAAAACAAATAACAAAATTACTAAAATGTAATAAAAAATATGAAAGTATAAAAGTAAAAGTAACTATAAAACGAATGCAAAAAAAAGGAAAATTTTAAACAATACAATAGTGTACAATTACACTGATTCAAATGAAAAAAAATATCACAACTTCTAAATTGAAAATACTAGCCATGCTGTAGACCACATATGGAGTGACATCAAACTTCAGCACGTGAGATGATGGTTCAGATTTCAAATATATTTACAGTAAGTGGGATGGATGAAGGATGGGTAAAGTAACTACCTGGATCACCTTCAGAGTCATTGAAATCAAGGTCGTCTTCAGTGAAAGGCTTCAGGCAGCTCTGATGGTCACCAAAAGCATGTCTGCGGTTCCTGCGTGCGGGTATAATCCCATCTGATCCACAACAAACGGGAGTAAGTCATGTGTTTCCAGAGACACTACTGCTAAATGTTTACATAAAGCATTGACAATGTGTTCAGTTTCACCTGACATCTCAGCATCAACACCGTTGTCCTCTGCCACTTTGAGGAAAATCTGCTCAACATAATCAAATGCAAATCAATTATAATCGCATTCTTGCATGAAACGAACCGAACGAAGTAAAGAGATTTGAAATGTTTTCAATGATTCGTTACCTCCTCCAGGGTTGTGTCAGAGATGCCGTAGCTAGAAATGCCGAGGTCAGTGAGCCGGTCGTCGATCTCATGGAAGAGCTCCACAAACGCTCCGTCTTTGGCCGACTCGTAAGGCAGAACGTAAGTGATCTCGTGCCCGAGATCTTCAACCAGTCTGGCTGTAGGAACGTGCTTGAAAATCACATTGGAGATCAAGGAGATGTCTGTAATATGGAAAGAGTTGAGAAAACATTAAAAATGCGTGTAGTACTAGTGCTTTGCTCCAAAACCAATGGGATAGAAATAATATAATAATATTTTTTTGATGAACTATCTCTTTAAGGGTTTATTAACTTTATATATCAGTGTAATGTTTGTATTCTTTATAGTATTTTAATTAAATATTTTTAATTAGATTATAATTTTTTGATTTTTGGTTTTCAATTACTGCTTAATTTCCAGTAAGTTTTTTTGCACTTTTAGTTATTTAGTAATTTTAGTGCTTCAGCTTAATTTCATTTCGGTTAGCTGCTAAAGCAACATTTACATTTTATTAGATTTTCGTTCAATTTTTAGTTTTAATTTTTCTTTATTTCACTTTTAGTTTTATTATAAGTTCAGTTTTTTTAGTCAGTAAGCACAGTGATTGAGCTTAAGCTTATTTCAGTTACTTGCTCATCAACATTTCAAATTTTAGTTTTCCATTTAATATTTATTTTTATTTCAGTTTTATTTTAATTTTTTTTTTAAGTTAGTAATTTTAGTGATTCGGTTAGTTTTTTGTTTAGTTTATGTTTTCCACGTAACATTTCTATGTAATTTACATGTATTTATTATAGTTCAGTTTTATTTTAATTAACAAAGTAGTGGAATAGTTTTAGTTATGATAATGACCAGCTATATACCTATTGTGGTGGTTTCACTTTCATGGTCGCTGCCCAGTCCTGCATCAGAGCTGCTCTCAGATACACTGTCTTCCTGCAGAGACAATGCAAATCACAAAATATGGCACCAAGAAAACTTTAGATTGGTTCAGTGATATAAATATGGAGATTCTCTAATAGCCAAATACCTTCTTGAGGCTTGCTTTGGAGTAGGAGACGGTGCTGCTGGAGGTACGGCAGGAGCTGACCGAGAGATCGAAGTCCTTCTTCACCAGCGTCAGGTAATATCCCGTCCCCAGCTGGGTCTTGAGGAACAGAGAGGAGCCCACACAGCACAGCTTCCCGTGGGAGATGATGGCAATGCGATCCCCCAGGATATCGGCTTCGTCCATGTGGTGGGTGGACAGGATGATGGTGCGTCCTGAAGGTAAAACCACACGACTTAATGGACGTTTCAGGAAGATCAACACGACAGCGTTTGCTAAAACAGAAACTGCCTACCTTGGCGATACTTGAGCAGCAGGTCCCAGATGCCCCGGCGAGCGTAAGGATCAACTCCAGCTGTGGGCTCATCCAGGATCACGACCTTTGACCCTCCAACAAACGCCAGCGCTACTGATAACTTCCTCTGCATTCCTCCTATAAGGACAATAACACTTAGTTCTGTTACAGTTTCATCATAATGTAACGTCCTCCCTAGTGCTACGAGCCTCCAATTTGTTTATAAAGAAGGGCGAAACAAATTGGGGGCTCGTCCGGGATATGAACCCGCATGGAGGAATGAGAAGGAAAAGAAGAGAAACAAAACAATACAAAACATAGCAACAATTTAATTTACATACGCCAAACATAATACACAAACATTACGTCCTGGGGTGTAACACTAGTGACATTATATGAGTACTTTTATACTACAGTACAGTTATAGTTTTACTGTATTTTTTTATCAAATAAATGCAGCTTTTATGAGCCTAAAAAATAACAAATCGTATAAATGTTACAGCAAACTCTCTGCCGTTACACAGTCTACTTTCCGTACCTGAGAGCTGGCTGGTGCGAGATTTGCGTTTATGAGGCAGGCCGAGGTCCATCACGATCTGCTCCATCTCTGACTTCACCTTCTCCTCAGGCAAACCCTTCAGACTTGCATAAAACCAGATGTGCTCCTCCACGGTGAGCCTGAAACACATGAACAAGAACATTGTCTAAAACTTAAAGCTGCTTATTATTTATTATTTTGTGTTGCATACAAAAAACCTGAGCTATTAAAATCAGTTTTTGGTGTAGCGTACATGCTAAATAGGACGTTATGCTGCGGACAGACGCCCAGGTTTTGGCGTATGGTGTTCAGATCGGTGCGGATGTCTTTGCCCTGGATGTAAGCGGTGCCCGAGGTGGGAGGAAACAGGCCAGTGAGGATAGACCTAAGGAAACAAGAAATATCGAGCTTATCTTATTTACATCATCACATTATTAACGTCAGATATAAAAGGATCCGGGTTGTCGTACATGGTTGTGGTTTTCCCAGCACCGTTGTGACCCAGGAAGGAGGTGATCTGACCCTCATAAAAACCCAGAGTCAAATCGTCCACTGCTAGTTTGCCGTTGCTGTATACCTTCACCAGGTTCTCGATGTAAACACCTGGATCCAGGTGAGCTGGTTCTTCTTCAATGCATACAGCTAGAACACAGATCAAACTTTCTTCAGTCTTTGCATGCGGTATTTAGATTTTCACGTCGGCCAATTTTATTTGTCTCCATCCTGAAAACGTTAGTGTATATAAGAGCATTCTGGAGTGTTAAGATAAATGTATATATACATTTAATTTTTGGTTTCTCTACCTTCAGCATTTTCTTTCTTGTTGGTCGGTGCTGATGTAATCCCCCCACATTTCTCTCCGCACCAGTATGACTTGGTGAAGGGGAAGTACCAGGGTCGTGGGATGCCGTATTGACCTGCCAAAATGTGACGTTTTTAGAAACCATGAGAAACTTCCCCAAGCTGTCAATGTCTTGAAAGTACATCTCTTCAAATAGCCACGTACCTGGAAACACAGCTTCAATGTACCAGGTCATGACGGCGTAGAGCAGCGAATCGAAGAGCATGAGCGAGATGGATGTGGTGAGACTGTAGCTGTCCTCCTGCATGGGGCTGGAGAGCAGGTTACTCCACTGGATGCCCACACCCTGCTCCTCGAACAGAGCAAAGTACTCACAGCCGAAGCCGAACGCCACCGGAGACAAGAGGCTCTGAGGAAAGACGGACAGAGGCGTTCAATACACGACAGGAAACACCCATAAACTGCAGAGGTCAGGGGTGTAAAAAGTGAACAAACGAACAATTAAAAATAAGATGAAAATAAAGAATAGAAATTGATTAAAATAATAAAAATAAACAATTAGATGAAAATAAATGAATAAAAATGTGATAATAAATGTATAAAAAATAAACTAAAAATAATTTGGATGAACTCAATAAAATGTGTATACTGTAGAATTTTTATAAAATTGTTAATAATAATAAAAAAGTAAGTAAATAAATACTTAAAAAAGACATTATAATTATACTGAAAATAAACATATTAATAAAATGAGATTAAAATAAAACAATAATATATAATAATAAAAATAATACATTAAATAAATTATATTAAAATAAATATGCAATAAACAAATAAATATTAGTTTGAAATAAATGAATACAAATTTAATTTAAATAAATGTTAAAAAATGTATAAATAAATATTTGATTAAACATTAGTGCATCTAGTATCTACAGTAATGTAAACATCTTACAATATAAGTTGTTCACAGTATAAACTGGGTCTTTAGAACACTATACAAACTATATAGATCAGTGTTTCTCAAACTTTTTCAGCACAAGGACCACTTTATCTTCCAATTTTTTTCTGAGGACCACCTAACAGAATCCCACTCTAACACGCCCCCAAAAACCACCAAAATAGGAAGGATAAGCTAAATTTAAGTTTAATATGCAACTGTTTCAAGTAAAAAACTAATTATTCAAACACAAATGCAATAATATGATCAGAAATTATTATATACATTTTTATTTAATTTGAAAAAGTAAATGTGAAATGGGTTGCAGCTTAATATGAACAACAAACTGCACATGTGGAAAAAAAACTGCAATTAAACATACTGTAACAGCCTAGGTCCCACTTAATGCCATTCCAAAGAGCCATTAGTTTAAAACTGAGGTGGTGGGTATAGGAAGTCTATGGTTGTAACTATGGTAACAATAAAATGCTGAAAAGAATGTTCCCCTTAATGTCCAATATCACTGAAATTACTGGGATTTTACACATGAAACAAAAACTAGTACATTACAAAACTAATAGATCTGTGGATTCTAGATTTTGAGATTTCCATCTAAAACTTAACGTGAATATTAATGAGACGGGTGGTGCTGCTTATCACACATCAATGTCTGGCTCCAAACACTTGCCTAGTTTAGGTCATCGTTTCGCGGACCACTAGGGGGCGATGGCGGACCACTAGTGGTCCGCGGACCACACTTTGAGAATTACTGATATAGATGAACTATATAGTCTGCAGTATCTAAAATGTTGAAAACCCATGGCGCTGGGTATCGCAAAAGGCAAAGCAGATGACATTTAAGAAATAACATCTACACTCACCACTACTAGTTTGGCTCCAAAGCCGACGTAATCCTGCCAGGCCACGCACAGCACATAGGGAAGGTAGAGGGTGAAGTATATGATGCCCCCGCAGGCCGCGGCGAGGTTAGCGCGGGAGAACAACGTGCTGATCAAGAAACACTGCATGATAGTCACCACCGCAAACGAGGCCAGGAACAAGTAGACTACACCAGGATCACTGTACGGCAGCAGATTCCCCATCTGACCAAGACATGACAAGCAAAATCATGTTAAATAGTTGTTAGGGTTATATTTTTATGTCAGTCCTTGACAATACGCACCTTCAGGATGAGCACCAGCAGGGCGGCGCTGATGAGCAGTGGGATCAGACTACTGATGAACCAGCTCAGCCACAATATACCATTATCCAGACCCATAATCCTCATGGTCTCCTTGAGCCGGGCTTCCTTCTCGTACACCACACCCTTGATGATGATGGCCACCGAGTACATCCAGGCCAGAGTCATGAACAGAGGCATGGAGCGGCTCATCACCCGCAGGAAACTAGGGCAGAGCAGACAGCATGGGTAACACCTTCAGAATGAAGATAATCAACGGCTGTTTCGATGCAAGAGCACGTGTGTTTCAAAAGATTTAGTTTAGTTTAGGTTTAGTGCATAATCAGCATCATGTGCGTCTCTTAATCTCACAATGCACTGAAACAAGCTCAGGATTTTTAGTAATTGGCAGTTATACCCAACATCTGTGTTTAAATGCTTATTATAGTATCACATTTTTATAACTTGGCAACATCCTAACTCTACTGAAATCAAATGTATAGCACACCAGATTGGCCACTTTTGAGGTTTTACTTCAATTGGTATGAGATAACTTAGTAGTCAGCTGACTTTAAATGCATTAGAGGGGTGAAATTAATGAATGAATAAATAAATTATTTAAAAAAGATACTTTTCAAAATAAATCAAAATAAATAAATAATTAAATTTAAATAAATAAATACATTTTATAGTAAAGAGAATAAAAATATACAGATTTAGATTCAAACAAATAAATAAAAGTAAAATTAAAGTACATTGAATAGATATTTAATGTATTAAAAAGTACATTAAATAGATTTATATTTTTTTAATGAATAAAAAATGGATAAACAAATGAAATAAACAATTTGATTAGAATAAAAAAATAAACAAACAACACAAATTAGATTTAAATAAATATAAACGAGTTTTAAATAAACAAACGAACAAAAAAATGTAAGTAAATGAAAAATATTTAAAATTAATAAAAAAATGTAAACAATTTTAAATTGAAATAAGCAAATAATAACAGCAATTTGATTAAGATAAATAATAAAATAAAATGAGACAAATTAGATTTAATTTTTTTTTAAGTAATTAAATAAATAAAGTAGAAAGTAGAGTAGGAAAAATAACTAAACTAATAAACACATTTTTCACATTTTAAATTGAAATATACGTGAATAAATACAGCTGCCTCTTGAGGATATTAGGATGGGGTCAGTCTCTTACATGAAGATGATCATATTTGGGAACCTGTGGCATCGAAGAGCCCGAAAACCCTTTCAAGACAGCAATGCAGCACAGAGCCTAATTGTTACTGATTTGTTTTTGCATGAAACTGTGAATGAAACCTGAGTTTCAGAGTTCATTTCAAGCTCAATTTAAAGGCTGAAGAATGCTGTTTCTTACATGTCATCCACATAGCAGGGATAAGGCATCTGCTGGATGTAAACGCCCGTTTTCTCCTTGCTGCCGGTCAGAGCTCGTATGATCCCGTGTTCAATCACGTCCTGCAGGTAGGAGAAGCCGCCCCAGATGTACCGCAGGTCTTCAAACGGGTCCGCTCGAGGACCGGGATCCCAATATCTAGAACAAAACACAACCATCAGCTCTCAAAGACTGATGCTTCAAACCCCTTCATTTCCTCCATAATCAGAAACGCATGTCTCCTACCCGTCCTTGATCTTGTTGGTGCGCTCCACGTTATCGATGTCCATGCGGATCTTGTAATTGACGTTGGGCGGCAGGTCAGATGTGTTGGCCTGCATGTCAGGAAACACTATCCCCGCCCAAAACTTGCGGTCATCCAGTAGATGCATGGACTTGTTTACCAAACGCTCCTCATTAGCCACCGGCTCCAGCTTATCCAAGTTCACACACTTCAGGGGAGAATGAAAATAAACAGTTTATTGGACAGAAGTCGGGGGCAGGGTGACCGAATGATGCAATTCTGGCAATCGAACAAATCCGGGCCAGTTAACACGAGTATTTAATGAAATAATCAGTCAGTTCGTCTAACTTTGGACTGGCTTGACCTGCTTTGGTGGTTTGCAGCATAATTGATTTAAACTGAGAAGTGTTTCTTTAATCAACAGAGCAACACAGTGACCGAGAAAAGTAAGACATGAACTGAAAACACAGATTCAGTTTTTCTAGATCCATTTAATTGATTATCAGCGATCATCAGATGCCCACATAATCAGTGGCATTATCAGTCAAGTCAATTATACTGAACAAACCAGTCAGATCTGATGAAGACGAGTGTGTATGCATGCATACCTCCATGAACCGTGAGATGGTCTGGATGGCCTGATCCGTCTCGTTGAACACTTCCCGCCATGTGTACGCTGAACCATGGGGACGCGTGTCCTCTGAAGCTTTGGACAGAAAGCTGGACACGTCCTCCACACGCCAGTTCGTCCCGCTCAGCTTGGCGTTAAAGAAGCGAGCGCTAGCGTTGTTCTGGAGGAGCATCTGTTTAGGAGAAATAGCATTCAATTCATTACTGAAATATTATGTGGCCATACAAGACAAATGGCTTCTGGTAGTATAAATTAGTGCATCAATATATGTAGACAAAAAAAAAAGTTTTTTTCTTTACACATTTATACATGTAAACTTTACACTGTGAAAAGTAATATTATAAAGATGTCTAAAATATTATTTGGAAAATACTTATTTTATATTAAGTTAAATTATTAAATTTTTCCATACTTATTATCCTTTTAGATGCATTATTTATCTAAATATTTATTGTAATCAAATTTTCATTTATTTATTTATGGTACTATAAATAACTGCAAATATTAAGGTAAATGTGAAAAAATAAAAAAAAAATAATACTATAAAAATATCTAAAATATTTGGAAGATATTTTTAAGGTAAACAAAGTTTTTTTCTATAAAGTCTTACATTTATTACACATTTATTATATTATATTTTATAAAGCATTTCATTAGGCTATTGTGCAGTACTGTAAATTAGTGCATCAGTAATTAAATTAATAACAGTTTAATAAAAATGAATCCAATTTATATTTGTTTTTATCAAATGTTAAATATTTATCAACTTAATTGCTTGCTTGCTTAATTTTTTAAAGTCATGCACATAGCAATATGACAGCGAGTTTTTGTGCCTATAACAACAAAACACCTAACGCAGCTCACTTTTTCATTCGTTTAGCTACAAACTGGTCCTGAGAATTCTCCAAGGATATGAAGATCTCCAGCAATAAGTGTGCGTCCTGCAGAGCGCCACACGTTGTGTGCCATGTGACTTCAGTAGTGAAGTTAAAATGCAGTATGGCTCTTTTCCAAAAGATGGCAGTGTGATGTTCACCACTGGAGCTTCTCGCAGCACGGTCATGTGCTCAGAGGCGACTAACAGGAACAGTGTCTTTTGTTTCAGGAAGGTTATCTGTGTTCAGACAGGTGTGTGTCTGTGTGTGTGTGTGAGACGCACCCGAACGAGGTCCATCTCCTCACTACTCTCCATGAAGTTCCATACTTTGGGTCTCATCTCTTCCCACATGCCACCGAGGTCCCTGAGCACACCGAGCTCCTGAAACGTCTTATTGACCTGAGACGAACAGAGAGACAGTTAGGATGCTCCTCTAGATTCAAAAAGACTGTACTTTACTATCAGAATAAAATATTAAAAACAGTAATAATACAGAATGTGAATGTGGTCAACACTAAGCATTGGTTTGTCTCATTAGTGTCTGCTGACCTCTTGTATGATCCTCTGGGTGGCAGGGGTGTCTGGGGTGTACAGGATCTTCCCCATGAGCAGTGGCTTCAGAGCTCTCCAGATCATGCGGGATATGGGACTCGACTCCAGGCCCTTCATCATGCTGTTGCAGTAGGGCGCTAAAGAAACACGTGTTTTCCTCAGTGTAGCAGGGTACGTGCAATATTCAGTATTTGCAAACCATTGAAGAAAGAGCCAAACAGCTTCTCTTACTGGAGGAGTTGTCGTAGACGGAGACGGGCTCGCTGTCGCTGTCATTGCCGTAGTTTCCGAACAGGGCCTTGTAGTTGTTGTCCTCGTACCAGTTGAGGGACTTGATCTTCAGGCCTCCGCCCTCCGGGTGACCGCAGACGATACGGGACACGGCCTGGTACATGTGGTTGGGGGACTGTGAGCTGTTGCCCGTCAGGTACTGGATCTCGTTGCGCATGTCCCGCCAGCTCTTCATACTCACAAGCTGAGAGTCAGAAAAAAAGAGTCAAAACGTCCTTACATTTCAGAAGACTTTATATAAACAACCATTCAAAAGTCTGCCGCTGATACTGTTTTTTAATGTCCCACCTGCTCACCAAGGTTTATTTCATTAAAACACAGTAACAACTGTAATATTGTGAAATATCATTACAATTTAAAATAACTGTTTTCTATTAGAATAATTAGCAAAGGTGAATTTTCAGCATCATTACGCCAGTCTTCAGTGTCACATGATCCTTCAGAAATCATACTAAAATACTGATTTAATGATAAAGAAAAAAACATTTATTATTAGTATCAATGTTGAACACAGTAGTTTTTTTCAAGTTCCTTTGATAAATAGAAAGTTCAGAAGAACAGCATTTATGAGAAATAGATTTTTTTTGTGACATCCTAAAGATTTTTACTGTCACCTTCAATCAATATAATGTCTTTGCTGAATACAATTTTTAATTCCGGACTGATTTTCCATGAAATATCATGAAATACCTTTTTATTTACAGAGATTTGTGCATTTCCAGAACCTAATTGGTCTGAATCTTACATATTTAAAACAAAAGAATAAATAAATGATGTCGAAGAGACACGGATGAGTGAAGAACTGCGTGATGGTCGAACGTCACAAAACGTTTGCTCATGCTAAAGAATTGCTTAAAACTGTTTGTCTGACGCTGAGAAAAGCAAACGTTAACACCGCAGCACCTTGGACTGTGTTTATTCAGTTCTCTTAAATTACGTCATGCGTTGTTCCAGATGCTTCAGGAAAGAGAGAGACTAATATTCATTTCAAAACACAGTCTTGTTCAGAAGTGCCTGCCTGCATCTGGGACATTAAACCTCATTATACCTCTATGTGTCAGAGGGTGTACTCTTATGAAGTGTTGTCACTGTCAGCTGAAGGGTGTTACCGACAATAATAATAATACAGAAGCATGCTTATTGCTCCTGGATGTTTGTATTGTGCAGTCATTTTTATTATGTCATTTTTTCCTCATCATTATTATGATATATACTGCTGTTTTAATGTGAAACACGAAAAGAGAAATGTGCACATATTTCACGGTTTCTAAAGGAACAAGGAACTTCTCATTCACTTTCACTGAATAACAATTTCATATTCAGTCAGCTGATGGTTAATTATTTTTAAGTACTGAGAGAAAAACCGAGCAAAAGTATAAAAATAGACGAGGAATATAAGTGTCTCCAGGGTAATCCTCAGCGTGGAGAGAAAGGGAGTTTATGATAAACCGTATCTTATGTCGCTCGCCCGACAGCAAGAACAGAGGCGCTGCTGTGATACCTGCTGAGGACGAGGTTACTATCGGTCGTTCTCCTGATGAAACCGAAAGAGACCTCAAGAGCACAAAAGATATCCTACTTTCTAACATTTCCAGCACATTAATGGATGCATGCTGAAAAAGTGCATGCATGCTGGATTAATGGATGCACGCTGAAAAAGTGCATGCATGCTGGATTAATGGATGCACGCTGAAAAAGTGCATGCATGCTGGATTAATGGATGCACGCTGAAAAAGCTATGATAATTATGGCACGATGATAACAAAAGCGTTTCCATTTTATGAGATAAAAGCGTGGCTTTACGTGGTGTTACATAAGCATTTGTGTGAGCGGGTTATAGTCGGTCAGGTTTGTAAAAGATGAGTCAATATGATTCACAGGGTTGTAAACACTTTTGTAATGTGCAATTTCCAAAATCACCATCAACACATCTGAGAAGCAAACAAAGAGTTTTACTGCCCGGTTAATTCACTTAACCACAAATGTACTTTCACTTCAACAAGGAATGAACATGAGCCCGTCTAACCATTAAAAATTATATTATAATTGTATTTTATTTATATTTTACTATACATATTGTTATATTATTTTCTCAAATAATATTATATTATATTATTTGAGATACATTAAATGTTAACTGAAATATATTTAAAAAAAATAAACTTAAAAAAAAATGCAGTTTAGCTATAGGCCTAAGTACTAAAATATCTCAAATAAAACATATACGTTTCATAGAAAAAATGGAATATAAAAAATACTAAAACTTTAACTAATATTAAAATGAAAATGGAAATAAATACAAAAAAAAATAGTTAAAATCTGCAAAAGTAAAAAATACTGCAATATATCCATCCTTTAATCCAAAGCGAATGTGTATTTTTGCTAGAAGAATGAGATGAGTTTGCCCACATCATCCAGGGGTCTCATTAGGAAAGGATTCATCTGTTCCCTGTCTCGCACACGCGACTGCTAGTCACAGAAGAGATCTATTGTTATAGCTGTCTCACTGTAAGCTATCATGAGGTGTCTGAGGAAGCCCTGGAGGCCACACAGACATGCAAACAAGAATAAAGCACGACCTGGAGTAACCTCTCTGCCGCTGGCTTTAGCGAGGGTTACTGGAGTTCAGCTCGCATGTCTGCAACGCTTATGTGAGAACAAAGAGGAACTAAAGCCGGTCAGGACAGGGTTGGCGTCGACTCGATTTCTGTTTCTGCTTCAAGAGATAAAACCGGGAAGAGATTGCTTGTGAGGCACATTCCCCATGAACAAATGCCCTGTGAGATGATGTGGAAACAGAAGTGTGTCCCTGTTTCATTTCTAGAGCAAGTAACTTACACATTTGCCGAGCTCTGCACTTTTTACCCAGCGCTGACGGGAACTGGGAGTCTTATGATGGCCCGAACTACTGCTGCTAACTCACTTAACACCCAGGTTTGGTTTCTAAACGCTGGACACCAAATACATGCGAGCGGCAACATTGAGTGTACGGCTGAAATGTCAAGCGTCAGCTCTGTGGTTTTTCTAAGGGACACAGACGTGTGGGATGCTAACTGAAAAAGCTATTAACAGAACTGTCTGTCTCTTAAAGCAAAAAAAAAGTTTGGTGTGAAACCCAAAGAACCTTTCAGTGAACATTTTTAAAAGAACCTTTTTATTATTATTAATGTGAAGAATATTTGAATCATTTATAGAATCTATAAAGAATCTTTTGTGGAATGAGAAGATTCCATGGATTTTTTTTAAGTTCTTCATGGAACCATCATTAAAGATCCTTTCTTTTTAAGAATGTTGGGGCAAAACATCTTCATGACTCGTTAGACCAAAGCACAAAATATTAACTTTTTCAGGACTAGCATAATGCAACATTGCACATCAAAAAACAGTCGTTAAACAGTCATTGATGCTTACTGCATTTTAATGAATCTGTTTTTTTTTTCTGATTAGCCAGATCTACTGGTCTAATACGGGATAATGAGATTTGGGAAGATGGGGGTGGGAATGAAACCCTTCACTCTGGTGGTGTCCAGTTCAGTCCCTAAAAGCAGCGTTAGAGATATTTCCGGGGATCTTACCTCCACCGCTAACGCTCCCAAACTCTCCAGAAGACTGTCTGTTGCTATAGACACATCTTGGAAAATCTTCGGGTCAGACTTGACATCTTTCTGCATGACCAAAATATAAAAAAACAACATTATTAGCTAATCAAAGTAATCATATTGAATTACACATTTTACTGTCAAAATTATGCTGAGAAATTTACTGCAAAAATAGCAACTGTTGTTGCCAGAAACTCATTGTAGAAATACTGTGACAAAAATACTGTATACTTTATCATTTATAGACATAATGTTGATATAATGTTAATATGACAGTACCAATTCAGTAAAGCAACATGATGAATTACAGTACATTGTAAGTTTCTGTCCATACTACATGAACAAGTCTTGTATAAACAATTGGTAACTTACAGTTTAACCAATTATCAGGTTTTTACTTTAGCTGTGAAAATGACAAACATCTTTCACAATGTAGGAGGATACACATTCGCGTTAACATGCATTAAGCATCTTTTTAAGTCGTGAGCTGCTAGTGAGGCAATGTTAATGCATGCAAGCCACATACACTAACTCTGGAGTGGACTATAACGTTGTGATTCAGGAAAAAATGTCAAAGCCCTCAATGTCCCCTTGCTTTCGTAACTAAATCGCCGCGCAAAGATAGCAGTGACCTGGCATCTTGAAATCTCATTATTCAAAGACAAAGAAAGCAATGGGTCTCATTCATGAAACATTCGTAAATATACGAGTAAATATCTGAGTGATTTGCGCGTAAAGAGAATTTCCCGAAAACTCTTCTCCTGATTCACAAAAACTTCGTAAACGTCAGATGTGATAGTGAAATGTGTGTGTGTGTTAATGAATTCCAATCAGTCGTAAATGGGACGCGCGTGCACGCTAACTCTCAATTACCATAAATCCCGCCTATTAAATCCGACTGACAACTATATATGATATATATATGCATCATATTATGACACCAAACGAAGGATTTCAACATGTCTTCTCAAAAGCGACTGAAAAAGAAACATTTCTCAGCTGCAGAAATTGAAGTTTTATAATCAGAAGTTCATTCAAAACGCCACATTTTATTTTCAAGCGTAGCCTACTAGTGGCGTATCAGGTCCTAAAAAAGGAAGTTTGGCAGCATATTACAGATCCTCCCTTACGAAAAATTACCATGGTTTTATTATAGTAAAACTGTAGTAACCCATGGTTTTTTGGCGTATTGACTCCCATTTGTCTAACCACAGATTTACTACATATACCGTGGTTAAACTGGTTAATATAGCAAAACCATGGTTAATTTGTGGTTACCATGGTTTAACTATAGTAACCATGGTTTTTTGGTTTCATTTGTAGTAAAACCATGGTTAATTTCCGTAAGGGCTATTACTGGCTCTCATAATAAAAGTTAAAAGAAAAACCGTATCTAATTAATATATATAATATTTTTTTCAAAATGCTGTGTAAATATGTACCCGATTATGAATTAAAATGCAGCCGTATTAATGAGCAAAACGTTCAGACGTTAAACGCACTATTTACGCGTGGCTGGGAGCAGGTGTAGATTTCTTTCGTACCAACTAACATTTGGAAAATACGAACGTTTTAATGAATCCGAAAATTTACGCCAAAACCACTTTACACGCGATTTACACAAAAATTTGTTCTGCTCGTGTTTCATGAATGAGACCCATTGAGTCTAAAGCGAACATACACAAAGACATCAATATGTGAAGACTCCTGGCTGATGGCCATCACCGTTCCCTTTTCATGCACAAATATGCTGAAATAATTATTCTGACTGGCAAAAACATATTATGTAAAAGTGACCATTATGTGACCACAATGTTATTCTGTTATGCTTGAAGATTGCAGAGTTCACTGGGTCTAAAATACAAAAATAGACACTTAGTCCTAGTTCGTGAGTAATTGGTTTACTGAAATGGTGGATTCCTTTGTTTATCGTAGCCTTTATTGCATTATTATAGTCCAGTAAGCAACTTCTATGTGAAATATAAGGGACATAAAACACATCTTCACAAGCAATTATTAACATGGTCATTTTCATTCTTGTATTCTAGTTCCTGTGATGTTGGTTAATAATGAAGTCCTATGGAAGGGATTTGTTATTTAACACTTGTATTCACTTACCCGTATTGGCTTCAGGAAGTCCAGGTTGGACAGGAAGTGGCTCTCTGCGTTGTTCAGCCATTCAGCAGACGACTGACAGATGATGTTTTGCGTCAGCTGAGACACGTTCTTATCGGCTATAGTCACGAAATCCTCCAGTGAGGTGGTATTGCACAGGTCTCTGAGATGAACACCGAAGCCTTTAATAAGAACCTGTGGATCACAAATAGCAGTTGAAACCAACTAAACAAACTCTCTGCAATCATATTCTCAAGTACAAAACCTGGAAGCTACCATCTTTGTTTGATGGGCACTTTTTAAGCCAATCATCTGAGCTATAAATGCCATGTGACTATTAAATACAAGTCAATCACATTTGTGAGACTCTCAATCAGGATCTTATATTCACATGATGCATTTAAGCCTGCAGATCTCCAGAGAATGGGTGCAAATGATTGCTTGAAAGAACATTACGTGATCACGTAATTACACGCTCTTACTTTTGTGAACAAGACAATGGACAGCCTTTGCCCAAAACACAGCCTGTCCAAAAAACAGAAGGCTTGTTCTGTACGTTATTTATAAGATCGTGACTCTCTATCAGCTCCGTTACTCACCCAGAGACTATGAACAGGATGTTAAGGCTAATTTGGGAAACACTTAAGACTACTTTCTTATATGCACATAATATATGCACATACTATGTGGTTAAAAAATGCAATAAATAAATAAAAAGCAGCAATGTTGTGAAATACTATTGCCTTTTAAAATAGTGTTTCTATGTGAACATGTTGTAAAATCAGTATCCCAGTAATGCAAAGCTGAATTTTCAGCATTTTCAGTGTCACACGATCCTTCAGAAATCATTCTTCTTTAAACATTTATATCAATGTTGAAGAAAATTGTCTTTAGTGTCACTTTTGATCAACTGAATTGGTCCTTGCTAAATTAAAGTAGAATTTTTATTGAATCAAAATCTTATCTTAACATACCTATCATTTTTAAAGTAAGAGAATAAAAAAAACTTATCACTTAAATTATACAACAATAGATATGATATTCATTATTAAGATTAAAACTGTTTTAACACTTTCTGGTAGCCAAATGTTAGAGGATATGAATCATTGCAGCCTATGTATCCAAATATTTTTTGGAGCCATTGTTTTTGGTTTTAGCTGTGCAACATGGGATTGATCTATTTTAAGACTTATGCTATGTGAAGAATGAACTGCTGGGCATATTTTCAATCAAATGAACTGAAGTGTTATAAAAGCTGTCTCTATCTTGCTGGGAATCGGTCGGCCTGTGTCAGTTTTCCAGGAATTGTCCTGTGGCTGTGGTTCTGCAACAGTCATGTGACTCCGCCCCCAGCACACAGCAGCACGTGCATCATCCGCAGCATCCCAATCTCACACCCCTCCACACCAAGGTCATCCACATGTGAGAGCACACGGATGCATGTACAGGGCTTTGAAAAACAGATCTCTTCATATCTGCACGAACCAGTGAATTACATAACGGTCCCAAGATAGATGACAGGCTGCAATTTAATGACTATGCCAGATGGTGTGTGGAATATTTTAAGTGCTGTCTATACATGTGTGAAGGTAATTAAACACAACACCGGGAGGGCAAACAACATACATTTAGGAAATAAAAAGTTCCTGATGTCTGATGATTAGGTCGTTCAAAGGTTTTTAAACAGCTGGTGTTGTGCAGTTGATTTACCTTCTCCAAGTTGACGTTAGCCTCCACTATCTGTCTCACAGCATGCTGGGGCAGGCTAGCATTATTCTCAAGAAACTCAGACAACGTTTCATTATCACGGAGGAAGTCCTTCAGCTTGAACCCTAGGAGAAAAGAAAAAAGAAAAACCTTTAAGACTAAAGAAATAAACATGAAATACCATATTTATTTATTTATATATAATATGTATATTGTTTTTTTTAATAATTTAAATACAGTAATAAATAGTACTATCTATCTATCTATCTATCTATCATACTAAAATTTATGTAAATATTTATAAATTGTGTATATAACTACTAATTTAAATATTTGAGTTTGATAACATCACATCAGAAAACTGCTGACAAATAAATAAATGTTATATAAATAATAATAAGTATTATTAATAATATAATATTATAATAATATTTTATAAACATACATAATTACATTACTTAGAAATAATATAAACAAATAATAATATAAATTGTAAGTTATTATTTAAATATATATACATAAATTATACAAGCAATTTATATACTTGATAGCATCATGTCAGAATAATGCTGAGTAACAAAGGTCCAATTTAGATTTTAATTGAACTCATCAGCAGCCGTGAATAATATTATTTTTAACAAAGGGTGTCGTTCAGAACATTGTGATAAGTATGACTCCATCGCAGTTCCTAACTCAATCATAAAGCGAGTGAGGTAATGCAGCTGAACTATCGTGTTCGGTTACTGCCGCAGTCATGAGAGAATTGCTCATTTAGCTCTCAATTCTGAGTTCATCATGCAAGATGTCCATGGGAAAGGACGGAGGAACAACAAAAGCCAGAAAGCAACTACAGCAGTGTTCCTCACAAAGCTCTTTGTGTTGCGTGTCAGAACATTCCAGAAGAGTTATCGGTATGAACTGGTTTGAGTCAGTCTCTTTCCTCTGGGGTTAACACAGGTCATTCCCCGGCCGCTTCTCTGAAACCACCAGAGAACACTTATTGTTGTTTAACTATTCAGGAAGATTTGGGGAAATGAGCTATGCAAGATTTCAGAGGACGCAGAGTACAGAATTTGTCCAGACACAGTGCAAACACCCACAAATCCATCTGCAAACATACACGCTTGAAAAAGAGGTTTTCACAGGGATTCCATAAAAGAACCTTCTTAAAAGAACAATGCAAAGAACATTTTCCACTATATAGAATGGAAAGGTTCCATGGATGTTCAAAATTCTACATGGAACCATAGTTGCCAATAAAAAAGAGTATAGGGCTATAAAAGAAAAGCTCAAAATATAGCTCAGATCATGTGAAACTTTTACGAAACTCATTGAGACACGTAGGATTACTAACACTTTTCCTCTGAAGACAAATCTGACAGATCTTTAAATCAGAATCACATTAAATCTCCATTGAATGCATTTCTCTTCAAGAAGTAACAATTAGGATATCAAAGACATCTCTTTTGCAACAGACTCTTTTTTTTTTTTGCATCAATGCAATCATCAGTTTCATGACACAAGCCCCTCCTCATACAGTATGTGCATTAACACATATGAATCGTAAGCATCTCTGTGGGATGAAATGAACATGTTTAACCATTGTGACTTTTGAGGCTTTCTAATCCATGTGGACAAAGCCAGCATCCTATTCCTCAAGCCCCAGGTGCCAACAGCAGCCCCTCCGGGAACATTAATTAAATGCTGTCAACTGTGAGTACATGCAACTCCCTCAAGCCTCTTTCAAAAACCATTACGGTGAGCTGTCTGTCTCAATAAATGTCACAAAGTTATCCATTTATAAGTAAGTGTATTGTGACTGTTAGTGGTTTTTGCAAGAAACACTTCTGCAAGTGGTCCTTGAGGTTATCAAAAAAGAATCTAAAGACCAAAATATAATACAGATTTATTCAGGGCAGTAATGCAACCACCTGTCAACTGCATAGCAATGTATCTAAAAGATCCTAGATCTATATATAATGCTATAATGAAAATCTTCTAGGCAAGAGAAAAAGATGAGCAGATACTAATGACCGCTTTTGTAGTCTTCAACAGTCAAAAAATAACTAATACAGTATGTTTCCTATTTGACCTTCAAAACTGCATCTCAAATGAGGAACCAGACCTAATCTGATTATCAGACAGGAAACAGACAAGACAGACAAACCCCCCTGGTGTTTGTCTTTTATTGAATACACTGAGGCTTATTGGAAATTAGGGTGCACAGACTCACTACTTCAACTTAATTGCAAACTGAACCAACTAGTTAAACCCGAGACCAATGTGAGAGTAAACAGAGCTATAGAGTAGTAGAGTGACTTTAGAAACTGAAACCAAGAGAAGAATGTATTACCTTTTAATGCATATTACTCAAAAAAAGACATGAATCTCAACATAAATGAAGGGAACCCTAGAGATTCTAATTCCATGTATTGATTCTGGTTCATTAATGAGACCATAAATGATCCTTTTATTACTTTTAGCGCAACATTCACTAAAAGTATCAAACCTAAAGTTACACACACTACAGTTCAAAGGTTTGGGGTTAATAAGATTTCTTATCAGCAAAGATTCAAAGCCTTTCATCACATTCCCAAAAGATTTATTTTTCAAACAAATGTTGTTCTTTTAAATTCATCAACACAGGTCTTGAAATACATTGTATAATGGTTTCCAAGCAGTGCTAAGGTTTTTAATGTTGATAATAAAAAAGAAATGTTTATTGAGCTCTGGATCAGCATTTTTGAATGATTTCTGAAGAATCATGTGACAACAAAGACTGGAGAAAATTCAATAATAAATTATATTTTAACATATATTCAAGTAGAAATCAGTTCTTTCCATTTATAATAATATTTCACATTATTAATGATTAAGTTAATGCAGCCTAAAAGTCTTCATTCCAAAACGTTTGAACTATAGCCTATGTTGAAGATACTGAAGGTGTTTGAAGGTGACGTACCTTCAGTGTTTCTCTGCAGTTTTCTCAAGGCCCGGACCAGTCCTTTAAAACCGTCAAAGCTCTTGTCCTGTTGGCTGTAGAGGAGAATTTTCTTGGCATCGATGAACAGTCGGGAGATGCTGTAAATGATGAAAGTGAAACATATATGAGGGAAACTTCCATATATAGTCTTTAAAATCGAATGCAGATCCAAAACCTGAAATACACACATGGAGTCATTGAAGTTGCCCACCACCCCGGGGGTCTCTCCAGGGGTGGGGTAGCGAAAGCAGGGGTTGTTGGCATTGCAGATGATGCCCTGTACCCATGGTAAAGTCCCTGCAGAGGGCATGGCCTTGTTGGGAAAGTGGCCTGGAAAAGGAATCAAATTTAGAACAAATGTGTGATATTAAATCTTCAACAAAAGAAATGCCCATTGCAACCACATTTCAGCAATCTAATGCATTTAATGTAATGAAATGAAGTTTATTTTATGATTAGGCAAATGTCATGTATTTTACACATTAAAATGACAGGTTGCACACACAATTCCTGGAAACATCCTTGGAGAAATTCTTTCCCTTAAATAGATTCTGCCTGTTTGAAGAGCGTATGTTTTTACTGTAATACCGTTTTCTTTTTCTATTCGTCCTCATTTTCTCATTTTGAACTAAATCAAAAATAGTTAACATGTAGTTATGTCAGTTCAAAGTACAGGAACTGACACGCTGCCAGAAAACTGGGTTTCAGAGATCTTGTGATATATGTAAAATGTCATGCTGTTCTTGGAGCTGTTTTGCTGTCCTTGACCTCCCCTGTTGACTGTGTGATTTCCAAAGAGGAGCAAATATTGACGCTTGATTTAAGTAAGATGTGGTGACACAATGCATTCAGGATCTTTTTTAGTGCAAACATTTTGCAAAAATAGGCTTTAGAAAAATACAATCAAAATTATATAAACCAGACCAACGGGTGTTTTATTATTCTAATTTAATCAGATTTATATTGAACTCTTGGGGCAAGAAAGACACTATCTAAACTAAGCTCAAATCACATTTGCATTCATTTTATGCTTGTGTTTTGGGAAAAAAACCATCTTAGGCCACTTACATTCATGTTGCTCGAATGGAGGATAGTGGAGTCTGACAGATATCAAGATGAAAAAGATGAAGAGTGGCCATATGATCTCGATCAGCAGCTGAATCTGGAAAAAAAAAGTGTGTATATTTGTGTGTGTACACAGTTGTTCATCATCCTGAATTGTTTTGGTTCCTCCCTTATGAACTTGAATCTGAACACAACAGCACAACATATCTGCTGCTCACATATCCTGAATTAACTATTCTAGCGAAGTCCAGAAAATCCAGTTTATCATGACGGTTAATGGCTTTCCTGTTGCTAAACCTGCTGTTCATATGTTCAATGCCAAGAGCATGTTTTCTGTCATCATCAGCTTTTTGAAGTACTTTCACTTACAGGACATTGTTGCTTTAAGCAAAGGCTGATCAAAACAGAACTCTGTTTGGTTTGCTATCATTTTACATTGAGTATGGTTAGTGAAAAAAAAATATATTAAAATCACTTCAAAATAAAACACTGAATGATCACAAATCCTAAGCAACTGGTCTTTTTATTTATGCATTTAGTCATTGCTTTAGATGTCGCCAGCAAAATAATAAAAGGAGCCTGGCGACTCCATAAAAGGCATTCCTTTTGTTGCATTTTTGTTTACATTGCTATTTTTGGTATATGAATGATTGCTCAGTTGCTCGATGCATGTGATATGAACTTACAGTTTGTCTCCGTCGGTAAGTGAAGTTCTTCCACAACAGCAAACCCAACTGAGTGGAGACAGCCATCTTGCCACGGATCCCAACTGTCCGTGGCTCCTCTCTGCAAGACAATAAGAAGCAAGCAAAAAAAGATAAAGCTAATGATGGCAAGCTGTTTTTGATCAGGCAGTCGCTCGATCAGTTATCCCATGCCACCTTTATCCAGATGGGACTTTATAATATACAGTGTTGCAATTCAGTAAACAAGACATTTGGATTAGTAAACACTGAATGGATGGTGAGAATTTCCCATTAACATTTCAGTGGATTTTCTTGTGTATTTTATATAATTAAGGCAGATAATTAAGTAGTGTATAACAATGACTACATACGGATTTTGGCTTGGAGGTGATTCAATATAGCAAGGTAAAATATTATTTTAAACAAAATGTTTTGGCATTGATATAGTATATTCAAACCATTCATCTTATCTTGTAGAGGAGACTACAAGGAGTGAGTGGAAATGTGGATATGCTTTGAACTATAAAATCTTTCTCATTTTATTTATTTGTCGCTGAACCATAAAGTCTCTGTGCCTTCATTAGCAGCCAATGTGTTTTGCCTCTGTCATTTTTGTACAGTTTATGCAGATATGTCACTCTGCTAGGTAATCTGATACTCATGCTTTTGCTGTTCATACACAACATTAAAAAGAGCGTCCCTTGCGGACGTTTCCATTTTCTTATTTTTCGTCTTGTTTACCATTTTCCTCATCATATCGCTTCTGTCGCGTAGTAGCCTTCTCTATCATTTCTTGCACATACATCAAAGATCAGTTTATTTTAGGCTTACTTTGCACTTAAAGCACGAAAAATAAACCTCTGCCTCAAGACTGACTTAAAATTTGTCCTAGAAAGACATGAAAAGAAGAGTCCCCCACATTTGTTTACTATACACAATCTTTGCCACGATTTAGCCTACCTCTATGGAACACAACACGCAATGACACCGACTCAAGACACTGAACTATACATCTAAGCTTTTGTTTTAACCATCAAACGTGTTTATAATCGTGATGTTTTAAAGATGCAGAAGAGTTGGAGAGCTCCGTGTTCTTTGTCATGGTTCCGCAGAGGAGAGGTTACTCTCGGTCATCTCGCGCAGACTCGGTGACGAGCAGATGCTGAAGCGACACGCAGCACTTAAGTCTTCTTTGTTCCTCTGTTTTTTAAGTTGTCATTTTCTCAGTAGCGTACGAATGCAACTAACAGTCAATAATCCACAACTTTTCAACATGCACATCTGCCACGAAGCATTCAAAATAACTCATCAAGTGTTTTCGATAAAATGCGCGATCGACAACAGCGCGTTCCTGATTAAAGAACTGGCAAGTTAAAATATTCATATACTTATCTAGCACAATTACTAAACGATAAAACGTGACAATTTGTAACAAGATTACAACATAACAGACTGCCACAAAGCTTTCAGAACATCGCAACTCAGCAAGTGTTTACGATAAAAAAAAATGACGCAAATGCGTTATAATTTGTGGAAAAACAATAACAGCGTGCATCTGGTCACAAAATGTGTAGGTTTATGCAAAATGATGTATCCATGAATTAGTATAAAATTAAACTTGGCACAGAGCTCACTGCTCAAAAAAACAAACAAAAAAAAACCCTCTACGTTACTCACCGTTATTGCTCTGAAATAATTATTCCTTATTTCATATAAACTGTAATTCCTTTTGAGACGAGAGAAAAACAGCTGTTCTAACTCTCTCAAAGCGATATTGTACCGGTGGTGCTTTGTGCTCTTATGGACGGACCTTTTTCCTCTCCTCCGAGCTTTTATAGCGATGCGCGAGCGAGGTTACTGTCGGTCAAACTGCTGTTTGTCTTCGAGCCTCCATATATGGAAAGCACGTGCGGACCCAAAACAGCTCTTAAAAGGGCAACGCGGATTCACTCAAAATCCGTTATTTTACTTTGTTTTGAGCTTTTTGTAAGTTTATACCACACATATTATGTATTTAACAGTAATTATATAATCTGAATGAAACAGGGGTGTCCAGTGATTGGATGGCACAAGGTTAACTGGTTCATAGTTGCTACAAAGATACAAGTGTTTGGTGTGTTCAGCCAAACTGATTTTCAGACATGTATAGATGTTGAAAAATGTTAAAGTGAGTGTAAAATAGGTGTATTTCATGGAAAAGAAAAGAAAGATGATTTGGTGGTTTAAGATGGTCTTACGGTCTAGCTGATGTTCAGCTAGTTTGCAAAGTATATTACGCTGCTTTTCTTTCAGCATAAACCAAATCTAAACAAAGAAAATCATGCATTTTTTTTATATTAATAAATCCAAAATAAACTAAGTAAAACAGCCATGTCAAGCAAATAACTTAAGTGTTTTCTGTTTTCTTCTGTAAATATATCAACATCTACCCACACTGATTTTCAGCAATGAAAGGAATGGAGAGAGAGAGAGAGAAAGAAAAAACTTATCTCCAGGTCATCAGGACCTCTGGGAAATGAAGGCTGGCTGTAAAACACTTAGACAGAACCGAGGGAAGATAGTCAGCAAGAACGGATATATAGCTCGAGCTTAGGAATTTAATTGATAACTGCCCTAGAAACCCACTAAATCACTCAAAATATAATGTATAGTACTAAAACATGCAGCACAAGTGAGTAAAGTATGCATTTTAACACACAGTTTCTGCAATAGCCAAGGTGTTTTTTTTTGTTTTGTTTTTTAATCTTAAGTGATGTTTGGATTGTCTATTGTTAAACTTACAGATACAGGAAATGTATTCTGTTTACCTATTGCCTGGACTTTCTGCATCACTGGTCTGGATAACCATGAAAAGTCATCCATTGATGAAATGTATTTGTGTAGTTGAAGCACTCTTCACATATCACTTTGGAGGGCATTATTCCTTGCACTATGATAAAGGAATTAATAAAAGTACAAATATTCCATTTAGTTTTTAATATGAAGTCATAAAAAAGTTAATGCATTATACATTTATTGCAAAATGCACTTTAAAATAGTGTTGAATGGAATATAGCTTCTCATCTACCAAAAGTATTTCATGAAATATCATGCAACTACATTTCTGCATATGATTTTATATTGCCATAATCGTTTTCTATTCTGTTTTCTTTTTATTTATTATACAATTAACAAATGCAAAAAAGACCTCTAACACTAGCTTGCTTCATTCTTTTTCTATTGTATCTGTTTTCTTTTCATTTATTATAGAAAAAAAAAAAAACTTGTACTGTGTTTAGCTAACTGAGACTTGTTATAACACTTGCATAACATTGCTCTTTTGTTGATTTTGATTGCTTCCATTGCCCTCGTTTGTAAGTTGCTTTAGATAAAAGTGTCTGCTAAATGATTAAATGTAAGTGTAAACATATGTTGGAGTTCCTTAAACCTACTGTATAATTAATAGTCAGGGCAACAAGAGTGAAGCTAAATCAACTTTATACTTTGTCTAACCAGTAAGTTTTTAGTTAGCCCAACAAGAAAAGACAAGAATGTTGTGCCAACCTAAATCCAAGTTGATACAACATAAAATTACTGAGACCAACAAACGTTTAATTGTTTAAACTAAGCATTTTGTTGAATACATTTATTTAAAAAAAATTATTAAGCTTTCAGATTATGTATAAATCTCAAGTTAAAAAGAAATTACACTTAAGACTGGTTTTGTGGTCCATGCTCACATATAGATATATAATATAGATAAGATATATCTATATTGATAATTGTTATATATTTTCACTATATCCAGTGACATTGTGACATTATATATATTGTGAATCCATGAAGCAGAATCTGGCCGGTCGGTTTCTAACCACAGTCCAAAGGGACACTGTGACTCTGATTTGACCGAGGAAAGGTAACATTGTGCCTTTTGTATTTTAGGTCATATGATCAGCACTCTCATCCTGTTTTTCATGCCATTCACCTCTTTGTGTTCGCACAGGCCATGAGACTGCCAAGTGAATACCGCTGCTGTCCTCCTGCCCCAGTATCCTCTGCCAGGATTGTGGAGTTGAGCCTCAGGGGCGAGCGACACTGTACTGATGACACAGAGAACGAGAGCGAGGAATGAGAGAAAGATAAACAAAGCACCCAAGCGTGACATTTGCAGAAGAAACCACAATATGGTCTTGAGCGCTGAGACAGGAAGTTTAATACTCAGACTGTGGTAAACCCAACAGACATGTGAGATCAGTTTATGAGACTTAAAGGAGCAGTTCATCCAAAAAAATTGAAAGGTTTGTCATTATTTACTCATGCTCGAGTTATAGAGAAAAACCATGTTGATTTTCTGAACTTTACACAGACAAATAGGTTAATAATTCAGTATTACCATCCAATACCATTGTACTATAAAGGGTCATCATCACATCACCTGGCTGTTGTAAAGCAATGCCAGAGCACTCAACACAAAGTTTCTGGTGTTACTGTTAAGTCACTTATCAACTGATATGTAACGGGAGGATGAACTGTTTAACTGCTTGAGTTACTTTATATGGCCTCTGACACACATAACTGCAAAACTTCCCAGCATGACCTGCATAATCTGTCGCCCTTTTAAGAGCACGCGCCTCGGTTCAGATGAGTCTTAAATTGCACAGTAGCAAAACGTTGCCTTTGCATGCGAACAGATCCATTTCTAATAACGTTAGACATAAAAATCGTTCTTTTATTTTGTCTACTCCATGCTAAGAAAAAAAAAACGATTTATTGTGGCATCATTAATAGCCTACACACGTTTGTTATGACACGTGAGATGCAATTGGGGGTCTATTAAAACACAGAGCCACTATGAAACACTTGCTACATCACAGTATCTCCGTTAAAAGGCGTAAAAAGCGAAAAGAGAATTATGCGAAGACAAACAATAGTTTTTCAGGGGAAGCAAATCCCATCACTTGTTTTCAGCCTCCTGCAGCAGCTGAGCACAAAGACTCGGTTTGTCCGATAGTAACCCCGCGATGGGAGGAGGGAGGGGAGGGGGACTGGATGGATGGATAAATATAGTTCTCGGTCATCATAACATCTTGCTTTTGAAAGCACATATTCATGCATTATACATTTTATTCGACGTTTCTTTCCCGAAATCTATTCATGCTTTGACTTGCAATTGCGCGATAGCCTGTGGAACTCATTCCATATTGAGCTACATATTAAACTAAGTGTATGTGAAAGTATATCTATCAAGTTAATTAAGTGCATGAAATGTATTAAACGCTCGTGTAAAGGCGTTGTTATTGTAGGAACGCGTAGAAAGATGCAGGTTTAAAGGGAAGCGTGGCAGTGCTGGAATGACCGATAGTAACCTCGCCTCAGAGCCAGAAACTGGGGGAAAGGGCACGTGACGTCACTCGCGACGAACCTTCTCGACTGCGGCCTTTACATGCTGATCATTAGCCGTGGGGACATGCTCTTTACAGCTATGCATTCACCGAATACAAGAAGCTAGTTCCTGGTGTGCCTATGTATTGAATTCAGGCCAGTTAACACAGGTAGCTGGAGGAAGAGAGCTTATTGGTCAGCTGAAGGTGATGCTGAAAATATTACGTCATGATAGAAGCACACACAAAAACAACACTGAAATGCCATTCAAAAAATTTCATTTTATTTTATTATTTTATGCTGGAGTCTTTTGTCAGTGGTCAGCAGGCTATATTTGTGGAGCAAAACGGCATTTGTGTCCATGACCTGCTCACAGAGGAAAGATTTCATGGTATTATGGTATTATTATTCTCAAAGTTACAGTCCCGGCTGAACTATCTGCCACATAGGGCCTACTGATTCTGAGTAGCATCGATCAGATCTGTCATGTTGCATGCTTTCAGAAGGTCAAGGGATATTTGTAAAAAATATATTTGTGACCCTGGAGTACAAAACCAGGCCTAAGTAGCAATAGCCAAAAATTTTTTTTTATTTTATGCCAAAAATCCTTAGGATATTAAGTAAAGATCATGTTCCATGAATATATTTTGTAAATTTCCTACTGTAAATATATCAAAACTTAATTTTTTGATTAGTAATATGCATTTCTAAGAATTCATTTGGACAACTTTCTGAGTATTTGGATTTTTTTGCTCCCTCAGATTTAAGATTTTCAAATAGTTGTGTCTCGACCAAATATTGTCAGATCCTAATAAACCATACATCAATAGAAAGCTTATTTATTCAGCTTTCCGATGATGTATAAATCTCAATTTCAAAAAAATTGACATTTAAGAGTGGTTTTGTGGTCGAGAGTCACATTTGTGCATCCTTAAAACATTAACACTAAACAAGTATTTAGATTCTTTTCAACACTTAAGTTCAGATAAACTATTATAATTTTTTTAATGAAATATTATTATTGCTATTTTTGTAATTATGTTGTGTGTTTGTTTATTATTTTTTAAACACAATAGTTTTTATTAAGTTTGAATATTAGTTTTATTTAATTTAGTGTCGACTTAAAATAAAAGA
Organism: Carassius auratus; assembly: GCF_003368295.1. NCBI lineage: Eukaryota > Metazoa > Chordata > Actinopteri > Cypriniformes > Cyprinidae > Carassius > Carassius auratus. Next base: position 2,705,835 of record NC_039268.1, read on the forward strand.
AAATGAGAAATGTTGCAACTGGCTGTAGTAAAATAAGTTTTTTAAATGTTTATTTCAAGTATGATTTTAATAATAATAATAACCCTGTTTAAGTCAGACTTCAGAGTCTGATTGTCATTACATTAATATAAAATCAAAATTGAAAGTGTAATGTTGTCACAAAACAGTTTGTTGTAACATGAACAAAAAGTTTACTAAAAAGTTTATATTTACTCTATAAATGTATTTTGAAATGTTTTGCTGTGAAAAGTGCTTTCTATAAAATTTGCATTTACATTTACATTTCGTCATTTAGCAGACGCTTTTTTTCCAAATCATCTTGAGGACAATGAGGAGAACAGAAGCAATCAAAACCAACACAAGAGCAATGTTTTGAGAAGTCTTGGTTAGTTTAATGCAGTACACATAGCAAGGATTTTTGTTTATTTTTTGTTTATGAAATAAAGTAGTGTGATTAAATTAAGGCAAATAAATAATGAGAATGACTGATGATTTATTTCATGTTGTGATACCTTATTGTTTAGGTTGGTTTACTTTCTTTCTAGCTAAATCTGGCCTTAATTTACTATAATTTTATCATGTGAATATTTTAGCAATACAAATATGAATTAAGAGATTACTACTATGCAAAATACTTTTTTTAATAATAGCAACACAGTTTGATAATTATTATGCAATCTGGAGGTTATTATTTTATTTTTTCCCCCTTTATAAACCATCCATTTTTGGCTCATAACACCACATTCCCTCTTAACTCTGCACCCCATTCAAGCCTTATTTCAGATGATAACAGAGACTTGAAAACAGTGGCTAAACTGACAGAAGTGAAGTCTGACAGCCTCTGTGTGACATATGTGCTCTCTGAAGGCCTAGCAGCTGGTGTCAGACAGAGAGACATTCATAGGGAAAACAGCTGTCATGAACACCCCGCTCACAATGCATATGATTTCCCTGCTCTGACTTTTGCCTACCTCATCAGTGTGGGTTTTGAGGTCGGAGGGCTGGTGAAGGGCCCCTCAATAGGGCCCAAATGTGCTGACTGCATGCACACATCAACTGCAGCCTTTCCTGGATTCCAACTTATTGTTTAGAGAAAGATACAGTGTAGCTTATGAGCAATGGTCAGCTTGCATTTGATTTATGAATAAGAATATTATCCTGTACTTCAAAAATGGGTTAGTCATGCAATTCTATCTAAAGTATGCATGCAAGCAGGAACCTCCAAGTGTGTCATTTTTAGCATTTAAAATAGGCTTCTTTCTCTTAACCAAACCTAATATGCATTAGATTGATTTTCACCGGAAAAAAAAAAATATTCTAAAACCACACAGCCATATTTCAGATTTTATGGGTTCTTAAAGAGTTTATTTGGAAAATATAAACTATTAAAATCTTGGACTGTGGGTTGTTCGGTATATGGTTATACAAATTTTGCCACATGGCATTTTACGTTAATCAATGCAGTTCCTACAGTTCCATGTGATAAAGTGTATGTGTAAGTGTCACTTCACGTGAACCTCATCGACTTCATGTGAATCTGAGTATTGCTCAAACCAGACAAACATCGCTGAACATACATTACTGCTTGAACCTTTGATTCCCTTGTGTACAGGTTTTGAACATGCAGCTTAAATGCTACAGCAAAGTTCACCATCTGTTTGTGTGGATCTGTGTTTTACACTGAAGTCAAACGTAGAGGCACTAACATTTATGATGTATTATATTGGTGAATAGTATTTAAAAAATTCAGCTGGATGTTCAAAACCAGTAGGTCATTACACACACACACACACGCACACACACACACACATATATATATATATATATATATATATATATATACACTCTTTAAAAAAAGGTGCTTCAGAAGGTTCTTTAAGTGATGACATAAGAACCATAAAGAACAATTCAGTCAGTTAAAGTTTCTTTAAAGAACCATCTATTTCATACACTTTTATAATCAGAAGAACCTTATTTCACCACAAGGAACCTTTTAATTAGCAAAAAGGTTCTTCAGATGTTAAAGGTTCTTTATGGCACCATTTAGACAAAAAGGTTCTTCTATGGCATCACGACGCATCTTTATTTTTAAGAGTGTATATATATATATATATATATACACATACACACACACACACACACACACACACACTGGCCACTTTATTAGGTAAATCTTGCTAGTACCATGTTGGACCCTCTTTTGCCTTAAGAACTGCCTTAATTCTTCATGGCATTGATTCAACAAAGTGTTGGAAACATTCCTCAGAGATTTTAGTCCATATTGACATGATAGCATCACGCAGTTGTTGCAGATTTGTCGGATGCACATCCATGATGTAAATCTCCCGTTCCGCCACATCCCAAAGCTGCTCTATTGAGTTGAGATCTGGTGACTGTGGAGGCCATTTAAGTAAAGTGAACTCATTGTAATGTTCAAGACACCAGTCTGAGATGATTTGAGCTTTGTGACATGGTGCATTGTCCTGCTGGAAGTAGCCATCAGAAGATGGGTACACTGTAGTCATAAAGGGATGGACATAGTCAGCAACAACACTCAGGTAGAATGTGGTGTTTAAACAATGCTCAATTGGTACTAAGGGGCCCAAAGTGTGCCAAGAAAATATCCCCCACAGCATTACTCCACCACCAGCAGCCGGAACCGTTGAGACAAGGCAGGATGGATCCATGCTTTTATGTTCTTTACACTAAATTCTGACTCTACCATCTGAATGTCGCAGCAGAAATAGAGACTCATCAGACCAGGCAACATTTTCCAATTTTCTATTGTCCTGGTGTGGTCTTCTGCTCTAGCTCATCTGTTTCAGGGTTCGACCTGCTGTGCGTTCAGAGATGGTATTCTGCATACCTTGGTTATTTCAGTTACTGTTGCCTTTTATCATCTCTAACCAGTCTGCACATTCTCCTCTAAACTCTGACATCAACAAGGCATTTTCACCCACACAACTGCCCCTCACTGGATATTTTCTCTTTATTCTCTGTAAACCCTAGAGATGTTTTTTTTTTTTTTTTTTTTTTTTTTTGGTAACATTTTTGGTAACATATTTCAAAAGATGAAACTTTCATATTCTAGATTCACTATATGTAAAGTAAATCATTTCAAAAGATTTTACAGCTTATGAAAGTCAAAAATGCAGTATTTCAAATTATTAGAAGATTTACGTTTAAGTTTCATTGAATGGCAATCCCTACAGTATAAATTCCGGGTATCTTCTGTTCTGTGAAACCACAAAAACAGGGAAGACTGCTGACTTGGCAAAGGTCCAGAAGATGTGGTGGCTTCTGCCACTGCTGTGAAGAATCATTCTCAGAGTCTTGGGGTTTTGATTCCAGAATTAAATTGTATTATCAAGAGACAATAAAACCTAGAAAGCTCTGCAGAACAATCTCCAGAGTCTATGTATGCAGGCTTTTATACAGTTTTTCCTGAAGGCGTGTTCATGTTAAATACATTTTATACATGTGGTAATTGTTTATTAACTCTTTTACCTCTTTTGGCTGTGTCTCCAGCCTGCCACCCAACAGTAGAATTTATTTTAAGTAAAACGAGGAGGCCTAATCATATATTTTGTCCAATGTCTAAACAGGATGTGCAACTTTACCATATACTGTATTTTTGTAATATCTGCACCATGAGAACTCCTAATATATTTTGTCTCATGTCCAAGTAGAGTGTGCAGCTCCACCACTGTACCCCTGCACTGTCTGCACATTCCATTCTCATGCAGGCCTCCACCCACACAGACAGATGCATGATTGAAAAAGTAGAATAACTTGATACATAAATGTCTAGATTGATTATACTTGATTAGATCATATTTTGATTAATTAAAATCTTCCTCAAAGACAAATGACTGACACCCTCCACAAAGAGGTCACAGAAGGTCATTACTGAAAGAAGTGGCTATTCACAGAGTGCTGTATCAAAGCATTTTAAATGCAAAGTTGACTGGAAGAAATTACTTATGTTTATTATTTAAAAATTATACTATTTAATGATACTTTTTAAATTAAATGTAAAAGAACAATAAGAAATCAGAATACATTAAAAGTATATAAGTTGTTTACATAATTTCATACAATTTTAAAACCCTCAGTAGTCGGTAGGACTACCTTTGCCAGAAGTTGCATTTTCCTTACTCAAGTCTCTATCGGCATTGCACATCTTGACACTGGAATATTTGTCCATTTTGTTCCAGCATTGCTCAAGCTCAATTAGACTAAATGGGAACTGAATGTGAACCATAGCTTTTACGTCATTCCACAGATGCTAGGTTGGATCATAGTCTGGACTTTGACTGGGTCGCTCCAGGACATTCCACTTTTAGGACTGAAGGCGTTTCTGTGGTCATCATCCTGTTGAGATATGAATAAAACTCATATTCATTCCCAGAGCTCATGCAGATTGACGCATAATCCTTTTTTTTTTTTGTACGTTTTGTACTCAAACATTTCTCCTAACATCCTTCTTCTTTCCTCAGAGAAGAAATTCCAGAAGCATGATGCTGTCAGTGCTATTGCATGACTGTAGGGATGGTGTTTCTACAGTCATATGCTCTATTAGATTTGATCTCACAGAACTGAGGCTCAAAAGTTCAGTTTTGGGCTGATCAGATAATAAAATTGAGAGTCTCCCATGTGTTTCACCAAACTCCAGCTGAGATGTAATATGAGTTCTCACAAAGGCTTTCTATGATACAAGCCAGTTATTGTGTCATTACAGTTTTTCTAAATTGTGTCATGATTGTGGGTCCCTTAGAGGTTATGACACATTTGTTAAAAACAATAATTATATAATCATCTCTGAAATACCCTGTTGGTGATTAAGATACAATATGATGAGCTTATGTTTGCTCAGATACGCAATGTCAATTCAATACATAGTGTGCCTAAGTTGTTTTTTATGTACCTTTTTTAACATGCACAGTAGTGACTGTTTTTGTTTAACATGAAATTCAAGCTTTTTGTCCCCATAAATCATCCCATAAAATATTAGAGCTTAACTTTCATGCCAGGGCTTAAAAAAATATAAATACTTATAAAATAATTAAGTATTATTATGCAACCAATAATATTTATTATAATTACTTACTTACTTAATCCTCTTTGTCCCATGAGAGACATAAGGCTGAATTAATTTTAACAGTTAATATTATACTAATTAATAATAGTAATAATAACAATGATTAATGATATTATAATTAATAATAATTGGCCTTGAAAAGCTTTAAATGATCCTAATAAATTAATAGATAAATAAACTAGAAAATAAATACATATTATTATTGTTGTTGGTATTCATGATAGTGATAACAGTGGTCATTAATTATTATTATTATTACATATATTAATAAATAATAATAATAATAATAATAAACTAAACTGAGAAAATTAGTATGTATGCGTCTTACAATGTGAAGAGTTTTCACCACATAGATAGAATGCAGTAAAAGAGCCTTGGATATTATTATATATTCTTTATAAAGTCCAGGAAGTGACTCAGAATTTTCACCAAAAGGTCTGAGATTAAAGGATTATACAATTATTAGACCTGGCATTGTTGTTCAGATGAAGTGGGAGTTGTTGACCCATCAGAGCAATTTACAGACCGTACAAAGGCCTTGAAGGTTAGTGAGAGGTACCAAAATAACACATAAATCGATACCCTCCCAGACGGTCTGTGTGAGCAGACACTGGTGTGACGCTGCACTTTTTTTGAGCTGTGTTTGGATGGATGTACGGGAGGGGTTGGGTCATACAGTACATGTGCACACGTGACAGAATGAACTCAGCATCCCCTTCAGACACCCAAATTTGGCATTTTCCCATCTATCTAAATAGCTCACCAAATCTTAATTGAAGGCAGTTGGTGCATACAACGATGCATTTGTGAGGGTCCTACCAAAACGAACATATTTTACAATAATTATTATTAATTTTAATGTTTCCGTAACTCAAACATAGATATATCATATTTATGCCCGGTAGCAGTAAGGCTCATTTTTCCTGTGTTCACCAGATCAGAAGTCAATAGATGGGCAGTGGTTCATTCAACAGGGAATAGGAAGGGAGATTTTGGAAGATATTTTAAGAAAGGGATGTACCGAGGATAAACGGGAAGTCATGTGAAACATGCCTTTCGCATTATACTAAAAAAGAGATATGAGAATACATTTTAACAGTCTAACGTTAAGCATAAGTTCTTATCTGTTGCATATTGATGTATGCTTTTAGGGTTTAAAGGTTTAAGGTAAAATTTCACATAAACAACATCTTGACACTGGATTTAAGTTGCTGCAGGAACAGCGTGTTCCTGGTCGAAATGTTTTTTAACCTAAAAAATTGCTTTCACCAGCACAGAACTAAAAAATACAGACAATTGCGCCTCCTAGTGGTTGAAATTAACTAAAACAACATGCGATTACAGTTTTTCTCAGTCGCTTTGGTATACATTTCTCGAATCATTCTTGAGATTGGCAAAACAGTAAGTGCAATTCTCAAAACAACTCGTACAAATAGCAAAACACCATGGATCACCTGCAAAAGCCAGTCTCTTGTTCAAGATCCTTAGTTCATCTCTCAAAAATAAATATCTGTGTCAATGAACATATCAGTGCCATCAGAATGACAAGTCCTTGTGTCTTAGTTTATGGATAAGACAGTCAAATTGCTTAGTCATGTTGTCAGTATAACATTGTACTCTGGAGGGATGTTCTGATGTAAACTATGGCAACATTTTGGATGATAGTTACTGTATTGAACAGAATGCCATATACTTATGTATGCCATATAATCATTTCAAAAGTACACATTTACACATTACGGTATATGGGATACTGATTGAAAGAGACTGGATAGAATTCCCAGTTACACTTTTACAGTACTAGTGGTCTGACCCAAAAGATAATCACAAAAAAACCTTTACAATGTCATTGTGATATAGAAATGGAAAAATAAATATGGGCACAAAGATGAAAATAAGTCCGTTGTCAGAATTTGTAACTCTTGTGTTGTCCTCTGTCTTTACAGTATAAGCTTTTCAACTGAAGATTCATGAGATGAACCTTTGAGCTATTTCAGAGAAATGGTTTATCATTGGTTTATCATCTACATTCTCTTCATTAGTCAAGATTCACTTGCACAATTCATGCCAAACTGACAAAAAGTCTAATAACAATTTGTAAAAATAAAAATAAGAAGTGTGCTTGGCAGTTTTTGACAACTAGATTAACCATTTTGCATTTAATGACTTATACGATGAACTAAAGATTAGATGTTTTGAGCAGTAAGACTATTGCACAGAAAACTGTATAATACATTTTGAGCGACATGACATTAGCAACTAATAATGTAGGAAACTGAACATAATCAATTGCATGAATGTACCAAAGCTATCGCAATTTGTTCAAAAGAATGAGAAACTAGTTTTATGATGTGTATAAATGACTAGATGATGTGGAGGTTGTACAAGTAGTTTTGAGAATTTCATTTCTGTTTTGAAAAATCCACCAAAGTGACTGAGAAAAACTGTAATGCCTAAACTGAATGTGCATTTAGCAGTTTTCCAAACCATCGCACGCTTGTTCAGTCTAAAAAAAGTAAATAATAATTAATTTTGAGTTCGACATAGTGCAGAGTGGACACGTGACTGTAACTGCACCAGAATGAGCTGAAAAGAAAGATCTATGCCTATAACTTACAGTCCAAATAAGTCACTCGTATTTGATTTTCAACTTAATAATGACTTCTGTCTGGTGAAGTTAATGCTGAAGCGTTGAAACTGCCATCCGCCCTGCTAGTACTTTAAACAAGTCAAATGTTGTTTTTGCAAAGAACATGATTCTAACAATGAATGTTTTGCTCATTTTTGACGTTCACTTTAATAAATCTATGTTCATGCTCAACATCAAAACGATGTGGCCATACCAACATGACTTGTTTTTCACAAATATCTTTAGTTTAGATCAAAGCAGGCTAAAAAGCTGGAAAAACAGCATCAATGCATTTAAACGTAAAAAGCATTTCACCACATCCACTGTAGACTCTACCTTTGTGATTTTAGGTAATAAAAGGTCCACTTTGCACATTATGTACAATACAAACCATAAGCACATTATCGTGGTGTTAACATTTACAGCACATCATAAATACAGCACAAACTGTAATATATCAAACATGAACAAGAAGACTCAAATATAAACTGTATAGTTAAGTTATTGTAGTCTTTTATATACATTCATTAGATCAAACAGCCAGAGCTTTGTGCACCAGAAAGGTTTTACATGACACTGATTCATCTGACAGCACATTTGTTTTTTAAAATCTGGCTATATGATTGTTGGCCCAGATGTGTTATTACAGTAAAATCTACATTCAGTTCAACTTTTGAAGTCTCAATTACAAAAGTTCAAACTTTCATTCATAAGGAGAAGTGCTGGCTATGTTCAAAATGCACAGAATGCACATGTGATTGTAATACAAATAAAATAGTTGTCAAAATGCAAGCATGATTTTTTAAGATCATTTTAGCATTATCTGACAGACTTTGGAAAAAAAAAAACAACAAAAAAAAGTAATACAACTGAAACAAATTTGTATTTGCTAGATAATCAAACAACACGATGAAGTGATGAATCTGTATTGTAGCATACCGTGTTTTAAATATCATTTTATAATATGTACTATGCTGTGTTGTATTTCAAGAAGAAAGAACACACTGAGTAGCATGCTAGACCACACTGAAAACATTCACAGTTCTCCACTTGGAGGCAGTATTACTTTATCATGCTGCAGGTTTGAATGCATTTAGTCTCAATGCATGCTCTGAAATTTACAGTATCTTGTTTATACAAAACCTGTGGATGTATAAATTTTTTTTAGGAATGTAATGGAGCACCTCTAACAGAACCACAATCCGATGCACGTCTGGTCTGGCCCTTCAGCTGAGCTGCTCGGTTGGGAATGTGGGCTCTCTGTGAAGACAGAGTTTAGTCGCTGCACTGCTTTCGTCTCTGACCTCCACCTGACACTGCAGGGACCTGGTGCTCTTGCGGTCGCTGCGTCGCGGGTCTTCATCGTGGACGCTGGTGTCGATGCGGGACAGGGTGCACATGCTGCTCTGGTTGCGTGGGTGGAGACGGGTGGGACGGAGCTCCAGTTCATCGTAGCTGGATACCTGGATGAAGGGACACCACCTGAAGGCCCGTTTGAAACCCGCCCTAAATCTAGAGGTTTGGAAAAAAGGATCTTCTCATTGAAATGCATTACATGTTCATCTCAAAATATTTTAATTCATATAACTTTAATTCTTATATATATATATATATATATGTGTGTGTGTGTGTGTGTGTGTGTGTGTTATATTAAGTAAGACCAACATACTTGCCAGTAACTACTACTTTTAGAACAATTTTTTACATTTTATGTTCGAAAAAAACAACTCTTTTTATATGCAAATAATGCTTTACAAATTTTTCTAAGAAAGAAAGAAATACAGAAAGAAAACTTTTATGGCCAGAACATTTTCTCCATTGGTAGATTAATCTTGGTCCTTGATTGTATATTAGTATATGAGTGTTTCATTACCTGCCATTCAGACAGCAGTAAATGATGGGGTTGTACATGGTGGAGCTCATGGCCAACCACAACACAGACAGATACACCTGCTGGATGGACTTCCACTTGTTCAGACGCTTGTTTACACCCGTCACGATGAAATAGACGTGATAGGGCAACCAGCAGAGGGCAAAGGTCACCACCACCACGATCATCATCTTCACCACCTGAGGAGAGAGCAAGAGATCATTTAGAGACACAACGTGAAGCATATGCCAGCAACACATGAGTTTTGGCTTCTTGTGTTGTGGAAGAAAACAGCATCAGGGAAAGTCACGGCTCAGCTCGCTCTCTGTTTGAAGTCTCCATCTGCCGACTCAAAGCCATCTGCTGCCATTGTTTAGCGAACAAAAACTCAAACCTGAAAACTGATAATGAATGATGAGAGGAAACCTGTCGGGTGCTGATTTGGCACCACACTGAATGCTTTTGCACCGGTCATCAGACATTCGAGTCAACCTCAATTTAATGCTAGGTTTTATCATGAAAGAGCAGGAGGAGCAACACCGGAGGATACTGCAGTGTGCCGAAAAGCACATAATTGCATATTTCATATGCACCAAAGGACGCTACTGTGTTTTGATTTGTTGTTATCATCAGGTGAAGAGAATGGAGCAGACTGTTGAGGGGTCCAGGAGTCATTTGTTCTTGTTACACTGAACAGCCTCACGTCCCACACAGCCTGACTTCTGAACAGCAGCATCTGGCCCGCGCTTCAGCACATTCTAGAAAGTACAAGTCACAAAGTGCTCACTAATTAGACAGGAAGAGACTATTTCAGTATTTCAGACCGAAATATGAGGGTGAAATATCACATGAATTATTTCCTTTTTGTTCTTTGATAAATAGAAAGTTAAAAAGAGCAACATTTGAAATATAATCTTTTTGTAACATCATAAATCTCTTTACTGTAATTTTTCTGTAAAGTTTTAGTAATTTTTTTGTTTTTGTCATTTTTTGTTGATAGATAGATAGACAGACAGACAGACAGACAGACAGATAGATAGATAGACAGAGAGACAAATATAAATAGATAGATAGACAGACAGATATAAATAGATAGATAGACAGACAGACAGACAGACGGATATAAATAGATAGATAGTTAGACAGACAGACAGACAGATATAAATAGATAGATAGATAGACAGACAGACAGATATAAATAGATAGATAGATAGACAGACAGACAGACAGACAGATATAAATAGATAGATAGATAGACAGACAGACAGACAGATATAAATAGATAGATAGATAGATAGACAGACAGACAGATATAAATAGATAGATAGATAGATAGATAGACAGACAGACAGACAGATAAATAGATAGATAGATAGATAGATAGATAGATAGATAGATAGATAGATAGATAGATAGATAGATAGATAGATAGATAGATAGATAGATAGACAGACAGACAGACAGATATAAATAGATAGATAGATAGATAGATAGACAGACAGACAGACAGACAGACAGACAGATATAAATAGATAGATAGATAGATAGACAGACAGACAGACAGACAGACAGACAGACAGATATAAATAGATAGATAGATAGATAGATAGACAGACAGACAGACAGACAGACAGACAGATAGATAGACAGACAGACAGACAGACAGATATAAATAGATAGATAGATAGACAGACAGACAGACAGATATAAATAGATAGATAGATAGACAGACAGACAGATATAAATAGATAGATAGATAGATAGATAGATAGACAGACAGACAGATAAATAGATAGATAGATAGATAGATAGATAGATAGATAGATAGATAGATAGACAGATATAAATAGATAGATAGATAGACAGACAGACAGATATAAATAGATAGATAGATAGATAGATAGATAGACAGACAGACAGACAGACAGACAGATATAAATAGATAGATAGATAGATAGATAGATAGACAGACAGACAGACAGATAGATAGACAGACAGATAGACAGATATAAATAGATAGACAGACAGACAGACAGACAGACAGAGAGACAGACAGATAGATAGATAGACAGAGAGACAAATATAAATAGATAAACAGACAGACAGGCAGACAGACAGATAGATGTCTTGCTCAACTTGCTCAAATGCAAAGTTTTATATATATATAAAATCTTAATTTAGTTAACATTTGTTTTATTTTAAGCAACAAAAAAGGTGGGGGGTTAAAAATGGGTAAAGATATATGAGTGAACCATCAAATAATTTTTATATAAAGCAAATAATCTACAGAAGGTGTGATGTGCATGTGACACATTTACACTCATGATAAATGCCGTTTTTATGAAAGTCTAATGTAATCCCTTTTGCTGAACATCATGAATGGTGTTGTAATCGGGTGATGAAGTCTGCTTGACGTCTAGTCAGTCAGATGCTGAGTAGAAACTAGATGTACCTTCTTGACAGCCAGGTCATGTTCACCTGCCCTCCTGACGACTGATTGAAGACCATTCATATGCTTCAAATGCAACTTTAATAAACTTTAGCTAAACCTGTGTCAAACTGGCACAAAAAGGCAGGTTCTCTGACACTTCTGCGGCCTGTAGCTCATCGTATCTACTGCTAGGGTTACGTCATACCTAACCTTTCTCTGCTTTGTGTAACTGTCGATCAGCAATTATTCGCAGTGCACCATTGCGTCTCATTAACAGCAGGTCTCTTCAGGGTACAAGACTCTGAAAGACACTGAAAGTGTTCACTGATTGATGACGGACGGCATTTCTTTTTCTTTTCCAAAAGGTCCGTGTCAAATTATGTGCAAATTAATGAGGCAATGTAAGACGTTGTGAGTGGCTTTTCAAAGCATGCACTACATTGAGCAAAGGATACTGAGTCGAAAACATTGAAGGTTGGTTGTATAGTGTTTTCAGAAGCGTTAGATTAATGGCTTGAAACATTAACAACAGAGATCCCAGTTTATAAAGTGTTTAGTTTTCAAAAGCAATGGGGAAAGATAGATCTCTGTGCTGTGACGTCACATTCACAGACTGTTCTTTACCATCTGATGCATGTTGCATAGAAAACCTGAAGAATAATCCAAAAAACACTGAAAATAAATTAGTGTAGTAACAGTTTTATTCCGAAATTGGGCTGATACAATTAAGTTGAATTTCTTATTATTAATTTATTTTTATATTCTGCTGTTTTAGTTACACTATTAGTTAGTTAGTTAAAAAAATAAATAAGAAGAAATGTAACTTTTAAGCAAGGATGCACTGAATTTGCAATAATGAAAATTAGCACATTCATGTTTTATATATACATATATATATACATATATATACTGTACACATACATTTATTTAAAATCAATTCTATATTAATTGATTTCTCTTAAAAAAAACATTTAAACAAACACTTTTATTAATTAATAAAAAGTTACTTTTTCCTTTTAGTTTTATGGAACAATGACAGAAATGCTTATAATTAACATGTGCACATTTCTATATTTCTTTCTCTTCAAGAGTCTGAGAAAGAGTTCATACACATTACGAGACATCCTGAAATGCCTTCTGCAAGCTTTCTAGACAATCTTCAGACTCTTAAAAACAACGAAGGGGCTTTGGGAAGCGAGGTTGTGTAGAGGTGAGTTAACAAGTGCTTTAATCCAGCGTAAGCCTACAGTTCTATTTGAAACAATCCCATAATCTCCGCATCAAACACAAACGTACTGGATTACATAGAGCGATCACAGTCATTAATATGAACCATTTTGGCACAATATGAGATGAATTGTCCTAGATTCATCCTTGAGAGGGAACTATCACTGTCCCACATGTGCGAGTGTGTCTGAACGCTGCAGCTCACAAAAAGCTCAGAGCTGACCTGCCAGATAAACCAGACATGACCTTAATCTGTGGAAAAATATCAAATAGATATAGCAATACAGTGAGATTCCCTCAGGACAGGTAAGAGTAAATACATAGATTAATTTCTTTGATTTACAAATGCATGGGCTCATTTCTTAAACTCTGTCCTTTAGTCACCTCATTCTGACGCTCCTAAGACAGAGGTTATACGAAATCAGTCGATTATTAAAAAACATATTTTCTATTAACAGTTTCATACTGTTTACATTAAGAAAACATTATTTCAGAATGTTCACCGAACATTCAAAATATAGTTTTTAAAAATTCATGTTTATATGATTATTAGTGAAAACATTAAAAGGTTAGTTCACCCAAAAATGAAAACTAGGCTGTGTTTACTCACCCTCGAAGCATCCTATGTGTATAACTTTCCTCTTTCAGATGAATCCAATCGGATTTATATTTAAAATTGTTCTGGCACTTCTAAGCTTTATCATTGCAGTGTGCGGGTGTTTCTGTTCAACAGTCCAAAAAAGTTAAATAAAGTGTATGCATCCATGATAAAACACGCCTCACATGGCTCCGGGGAACTTTCACTTTCAACTTTTTCACTTTCAATAAAGGCCTCCTGTAGCGAATCCATGCATTTTTGCAAGAAAAATATCCATATTTCAAACGTAATAAACACTTTTCTCTCACTTCTGCTGACTGTCGTATGCAGAAGCATTCAGGCAGATGGAATGCTTGGGTTTTATGGGTTTTATTGATTTTGTCTCATCACGCCGGGACACGGCATCACAGTATGGTAAGAGGCATAACATTTCTGTCACATGCTAGAGGCATCTGGCCAATCACAATGCACTGGGTAGCTGGCCAATCAACGTACACCTCGCTTTTCAGAACGATAAGCTTTGTCAAAATTGACACGTTTCAGAAAGGCAATTGTGAGTGTGCACATCGACGAGCAAATTGCCAGGTATAAAAGTGTCATTTATTTGGTTCGATGCACTGCGTTAAAAAAACTGTTTTTATTCATGTGCTGGAGCTGCTGAAGTTACAGTAGCACATGACTTTGTGGTGCTCAAGCACAAAACGGCCTTGCCGAGCACACACTGATACCTAACGAAGAATTTAGAGTAATTAAGCATATGAAGAAGATGCATCAAGGCAAGTTGAATGTAAAGCTGCTGGTCTCATTGGTGTCTGAACAGAAAAAGCTTTATGACAAACGTGACAGCGACTACGAAAATCTCGATAAGAGGGAATTGTTATGGAGAGGAATTGCAGATCAAATAGGAGTCAATATGCACTGGGGTACTTTTATTTTTCATCAAGCGCCATCTAATGTAAGAGAGTGAATTTGGACCTTCACTCAGCTCATCGCTAGTGAAAATCACTTTTGGTATGAACCCAGAAGCGTGCGCAATAATCGTCCCAGGTGTGAATGAGGCTTTAAATTGAATAAAAACAAATTGCATTACACCAAAATACACAGAATAATGTTCTTTCTAGCAACGTCATATGACCCCTTTAAGGGAACCTTGACAGAACGTTAAGTTTTAATGTAAAGTTTTCTTTAAAAGACTTTATCCATGCAATGGATTATATATTTCTATTTAGCTTATTTTACTTTTGTTTCAGTTTTAAAATATGTACAAAATATGTTAGTATGTCCTCTCACCTTCCTTTTGGCTCGCAGTTGTCCAACATAATTGTCAGATGAGTCTCCAGGAATCTCTCCTCCCCAAAGTGTCACCCCCGACTATAGTGTAGGTGATACCCATGACCACTAGGGGCAGCATGTACACCAGCACCGTTACGATGATGTGATACCTGCACAGGTGAGAGGATAGGAAGCCACCGTAAAAAAAAAAAAAAACAAGTGGTTTTTATGTGCCTCGTCAAATGATGAACCCAAATAGTCCTATCTAATGCTTGGGGCTTGGGTGTTTAGACAATAAATTTGGATTGTGAATTCGGAAGATTGTTTGTACTTCTTACACACCATTTGTCCACTGGTAAATAGTAAATGTGTTTGGTCTTCTCGCCTCACTGCAGATAGCACTTAGTGTGAAGATAGCAGGCAATGTAAAGCTACAAAGAGCATTACCAGTATTTGAACAGTGGAAGCAAAGCCTGAGAAGCACTGGCAGTGGAGAAATGAGCAATTACCAATCAGCCAGTGTGAACTCATCAGAGAAAAGCTTGCTGTCTTGGTTTCTGCACACGCATCTGGTTTGGAAAATGAAATCCACCTCATTAGTGACTGATCTGGGACTGTTGGTAACACATGGATCTCTTACATGAACGAATCCTCAGAAGGTCTCGGCCAGGCGACGTAGCAGATGGTTCTGCGAGGCATAGTTCTCGTGGTTGAGTAGAAACACAGCGGGAAGGCCAAAATCACCGCCAGGGCCCAAATACAGACAATCACCACTTTAGTGGCGGTAGCTGACAGACGGGGCTTCAGAGGGTGAATGATAGCCATGTACCTGCATAAAAAACATGGTTTTAATAAAACCTTTTAGCATTTCCAGAGCTCTTGGAAAGGGAAGTCATCAAGTTTGGGTAGACTTCTACCTCTGAAGGGAATCTATAACAGATGTTATTTTTGTGTTTTTTATTTAAAAGAAATATCAAGTAGTCACAATCGGAGTTATAAATGTCCTGGCTCTTCCAAAATGTATAATTGCAGTGAATAGGGCTCGAGATTTTGATGCCCAGTAATGCACATTCAACCATCATAAAAAGTCCTCCACAGGTTCCAGGGGTTTAATAAATATCCATATTAAAAACTTTCCTTTGCACACAAAAAGTATCCTTGTAGCTTTGTAAATTTATAGTTGAATCCCTGATGTCACATGGACTAGACCTGGGAACATTGCAGTTGCATTGCTGGGTCAGAGAGCTCTAAGATTTAATAAAAGATATCTTAATTTGTGTAAAGTTATAAGCAGTCTGTGCTGTGTGTCCCAAGTTCATGGGCAGGAAATGAAGTTTCCTCTTTTTCATTGCAGTTAAATGACAGAGGGGTCAAACGGAAGACGTTCAATTTATGAGCTCCCTGAGGAGATTACTGACGAATATGGAAGAGGAAGAAAGACGCCTCGCTGGTGGTACTAAAAGCCTGTTGCTCTCAAAGTGCTGTTCAATCCCTGCAGGCCAATTTTTCATCAGTACATCAACAGGATTCTCACACCTTCTGAGCAATGAATTCCCATGACTTGCATTCAGATTCCAATTACAGACACTCAGACAGCAGGGTGATGTCAGGTGAAACATGGCAAGACAAGGGTGGGTTGCCATAGTTCTGCCATAGATTCAAAATCCAATCATTGTAACTATTCGCAAAAACAATGTTTGACATGTAAATTATTTGATTGGTCTAGTTATAATTCATGTGTGGGCAGAGCAAATCATTTTACAGAGGCTGGTTGGTTTTTATATTCACATGCAGCTACCAAACATCTAAAAAAATAAGGTAAAATGAACTAAACGTTGATTATTTCTGTTTAAGACATACAAAATAACTAAATTAATTATAGAGCAAAGTTTATCAACTAAAAGTAGACCAAGGTATGACTTTTAAAGACATTTTCAAGCCTTGAAATGGATATTGACTCATCAAAATATAAATGTTAACACATTTATTAAAATATTAATTTTGCTGTACACATGCATTGACCGGACAGTCTGATATTTAAATAGCTTTCAGGCATGTTATTTTTGTTCACATTTTAACATAAAATGATAGAAAAGACAGAAAGAGCGGTGTGCTTCCGTTTTATTTACAAACTCATTTTAGTTATTTGATAGTTATAGTCTTTATATATATATATATATATATATATATATATATATATATATATATATATATATATATATATATATTATCTTCTACACTTTACCAGGTCAAGAATTCAAAATTGTACAATTCCCGTTAGATCCATGAAGCGTGACGTTATTTCGAGGTCAATAAGGAATTCAAACACACGTAGCCCATGTGTAAACACATTTGGAATTCATAAAATTCCACATAGAATTTATATTAATCATATTTGTTATATATTTGTGTATTGAAATAAGTATTGCTGCCGGATAATTTACAGTGACATATTTTTTTATATATAAGCTAGATCCGCCTATATTTTATAGACTTAATAACCACTTTTCCAGATGTGTAAAATTCCCACGAGAACAAATCCAGTGTTCCATGATAGTCTGAATGGTGAATAGGCTACTGCACGATTAAAATATTAGCCTATAATTGATCATAAACAGCCTCACCTGTCGACTGCAATCGCAGTCATGGAGTAAATGCTGGCAAACACGGCGGTCACGGGAAAGAAGTTGTGGAACTTGCAGTAAACCTCTCCAAAGTACCACTCTCCGTGCGTGGCGTAAATGAAGTTGATGAGCGTGTTGAAGGCGGCCATCGAGGCGTCGGAGAACGCCAGGTTGAGCAAGAAATAGTTGGTCACGGTGCGCATCCGTTTATGGGCCAAAACGATCCAAATAACGATGAGGTTTCCGAGCACGGCGACCGCCAGAACGGAGCTGTACGCGACCGACCAGATCGCGACGCGCCACGGAGGCTGCACGAACTGATTTGTGAAATTGCGCGTTACGTTTGAGCCGCTCTGAGGACCAGCCATGATAACCTTACTGTGATCTCCCTCTAATAAAACAGCTAGGATACGATCTCAGACATATATTTTTACTTCTGTGGTGTCAAGTATAGATCTGCGCATCCTCCTGCGCTCCATCCAAAGTGTCCAAAACCGCGGTGACGCGCAGTCATGCTTCATATGACAGACGTCTGGAGATGCTGCTGCCCCTGCCACATGTTGCTGCTCAATGAATAGTGAAACAGGCAAATGTGGGATGGTTTTAGTAGATTTGCGATAGAGGAATGACAAATGCTTTATAATTCCGACCTAAATATAGCCTTCCAAAACAACTTCTGTGTGATGCGACTTCAGAACAAGGCGTTTCATTTAACTTATGCGTCGAATTTATTTTAAATGCGCATTTATGTGAGTTTAACGCAATTTAGTTAAATCATTAATAATTTTCTTTTTTGACAAAGTGATAAGAAGTTATATTTGTTCAATTTATGTGTCCATTAGACAGTTCTTTATGGGTTCAGGAATATAATCATATAATGGAACTCAATGGCTAATATCTTCTTTTGTGCTAAAAATAATAAAAATAAAAACTCATAGGAACAGCTTGAGGCTTAGTAAACGATGCCAGATTTTACATTTTTGGGTGAACTATTCATTTAAGTATAAACGATCAGCTTTAAACCAAAACCAGCTGTTATTATAAAAGTAACATAAAAGTAACCCACTCACCACATTTTTATTGTAGTAAAAACAGCTAGTAAGGGTATTTTTGTGCAAAATATGGTTAGCATAATTACGAATGACGATGTTATCTGCAATTCAAAATGTCTTTGTAAGTATAGGCTACATTTGGGTTTCTTAATTGCACATGTAATTTACACGAACCCCTTTTTTGTTAAGTATTAAGATGTTCCTTAATGGAACCAGACTTGGTTCAGGAAGCCCATCCTCCTCATTACAATAAATTTACATATGCTAACTATTATCTAGTTACAAAACATGTCTTACAGCACTCAAGCATTCACTGAAGACATTATGATATTTAAAATGTTATTAAGCCAATGTTACATTTGTACAGACAGTGATTAAATAGCATGGACAATGAGTGATTTAAAGTCCTTTGAGGTTCATCTTAATCTGACTGAAAGGATGCAGGCAATGGTGAGGCAAGCGTGTGTTGCTGTCTAGCTAGTATAAACTGTAATTGGCAATAGAGTTGCTTTGTAACGCCACCCTGCATTAATTCAGTCTTTGAACAAGGCATGTGAAGTGTCAGTAGTTTTGAACTTCTTAAAAAGCCTGAACTTGGGGTCTCTGGTACTTCTCAAATGAGCAATATTCACTGTCTGCGAATGACTTTCACAACATTCTTTAACATTTTCCACATCTTTCTCTTTGAGCTGACAGATGACGCAAAACAGCTTGTGTGATGAGAATTTATATTCAGTGCGAGAAGAACATCTTGTCCAGCAACAGTGCAACAATTTTATATAATGGTCAAACTATTTGGATGTCAAAAAGACATAAAAAACAAACACCCTGTTATTATTTACTGACATTTACAGCAAGATTAGAGGAATATTCATATAGCTCTTTTCAATACAAGAACAGATCTGTCAAGATATGTAAAAAAACAATGAAAGAACCTTAAAATAGCAATTCAAAGCCTTGTGTTTAAGGACCATCAAAATGTACAGCTTTAAAGTTGGGATATGTCGATGACTCATATTGTGATTTTTTTTTTTTTTTTTTTTGTTAAAAAGACAGATTTCATTCTTGCTCATTTTGTGCATGGGTTTTGAATAACATCAGAGTTATTAATAACATAAATCTAATTTTTTGGTTATCTGTTACTTTTAATGGAATACCATTCCATCACTTGCTCACCAGTGGATCCTCTGAGTGAATGGGTGCCATCAGAATGAGAGTCCAAACAGCTGATAAAAACATTACAATAATCCACCCCACTCCATCAATTCATGTTTAGTGAAGTGACAAGCTGCATGTTTGTAAAAAAACAAAACAAAACAAAACAAACTTGAAAACAAACCATCACTTCTGACCAAAATTCCAGTCTATACACAAGTGCATCAAAATACACCAACATATTTGATTCGAGCTGTTGTCTATACTGTTTTTTGCCTGTAAACACTGCTTGATCTGTGTCCATTTCTCTCTTGATACAGGCAAGACAACCTTTTCACTGGAGAAAGCAATAGATAATTCCTATTTTAGGTGAAAACAACATCAGCTTTTGGCTTCACAAGACATTAATTGATGGACTAAAGTCTTGTGTATTATTGTGAAGATTTTATCAGTTTGTACCTATATACACAGTTTCAGTAGTGGGAGCATGTGCGTGTGCTTGTTTGTGTATTTACGCTTATGCCTGTTTATCTGTGTGTGTTTTAACCACAGAAAGGCCATGTTACACATCTCACCACGCACTCACGGTTCAGGTGGTTTTGTACCTTTCATCTTCAACCATTAATCCTTTGATGCTTCCATAGGTGTTTGAGCTCTCCGGGAAGACGCTGCCCTTTTATCGTGCAGATCTGGCAACCTCCACTAACGCCTGTTGGAGGAGTCCTGCTATCACATCGCTTTTAGTGCCTGGGGAGAAGCTCTTCCAATTAAAAGGGATTAAACTCTGATTGAAGCACACTTAATGAATCAGATCAACAGTTGCTTCCTCTACTTCACAAGGGGGAATAATGACTAATGGCACAATGCAAGTGTGTGTCTGTGATTGAGGTGAGCTTGTTTTGCAAGTGGACTCTGAGCAGGGAATCACCAGTCAACAGGTGAACGTTGTAAAACGTGGATTCTCATGTGGAGGGATGCAGCTAGGGCTGCACGATTACTCAAAATAACAAACAAGTTTGTCTCTGCATCCGCTTAGTGTGCATTTTGGAGTGCAACATGTTTAGTCGAAATAAGTGGTGATCCCACCTGGGTAGTGTTATGTATATAGTGTCATTTCTAATCACCCACACACTTATTTTTTCCTCAGAGTACCAGCAACATGTTAGAAGTGGCGGTATGTAGAAAAGTGCAGGTACTCTAAAGACAAAAGAGCTGGTACTGCATACCGGGCCACATCGAGCACTGTCTGTCTTCACAACACTCTTGTTGCTAAAGCTCTCAGTGGGTTTCTACTTCACATGTTTCTAGCAATCCAGAACAGAAATTGCCTTCTGTCACTGATTACATCCATTGTGCACACAGCTAGTTTAAAGATTGCTTTCTGCTGCTACAATGAGAGAAGACCCAGTCTCCAAAAGAACAACCTGATTTCATTCAAGATCTCTGCAGTCTTACATCTTTAATTTCTGGCGTTTAAAAAAAAAAAAAACTCTAGGTTAGGTTAAATTACTCCTTTCAGTCATATTGACTGAATGCAATTGGCAGTTTGAGTGGTACTGCTGCTGAGTTTGAAAGAGAAAATGGATGGGAAAACCAGCCGCTCCTGTGCTCTCATGTGGCATTGTGCCATCAAGCTGATTGAACAAGAAACTGAATTGCTCAATAATAAGCCATATTATTTTTGGTAATTTCATAGTTTGAGTCAACACCCATTTATACCAATTATGGGAGATGATTGGGGAAAATTCTGAAAATTATCTGAATCTATAAACAATAAGAATCAAAAATACAAGTGCTGTGTGAATTTGAAGAAAATACTTAATACTTAAATTATGAGAATTCAGAATAACATCATATAGTGTAATTTACTTTCAAGAAGAGTATGCAAACTTAAACATCTGCAGCATATCTTGAAACAGTTTAAACATATACCAGCAACCATAATTTTTCACCATCGTGCATTTTGTGACCATTTGCTTTTATCATGTTTTTATATGAATTTATTTACCCTGTGGAACAATCTTAATGCATTTCTTGTCCATACAACAGCAGTTCATATCATGGCCAGTGGGGGCTTGTGGGACATTTTCAAATTAGGGCTGTGCTCATCCAACAATTTTAGCAACATATTTTAAATAATGATCATTGATTTACTAAGTTCAGGATTAAGTTTGAGAATGATTCCTAAAAACAGTATTTTTCTGCAAGCTTTTTTCCAGGGTAAGATAAAAAAAAATATTTTATTGGTCAAAATTCATAATTTACAGTGCAATAACAAAAACAGTTAGGGAAAAAAATATATAATCATTTTAAAACAATCTACTGTAGACATAAGGTTTGAGGACGCTGATTGGCTAAATGTTTATGTATTCAATCAGCCATTGGCTAAACTGCTACATAGACCCGCCTCCTTTCTCTATCGCCGTAGAACTGAGCTTTAGACATGCGCACATTGCGCAGTGCACTGGTAGGAGACATACAAAAACATATATGAATACCAGCTCATATAATTTATAATGATAATAATTACTATTCTCACTTTGATAAAACATAATTAAACAGCATCCGTTTATCTCCTCCTGAGGAAGTGCGAGGGAACAGTAACAGGAAATACTGAAACGCTTCTCCGCTTTCTCTGTCATTATGTAACGTTAGAGTCGTTATGTTTAGGTAAAAATAATCACACACCCGCTCTCTTTTTAGCGCATATACCAGTCAGCAAAACGCTCGCTTCTTGCTGGAGCTCAAATGAAAGTGAGAGTCATGTGTGAAAGATGATCCAGGGCTGGTGACTGAAGCAGACAGAGAAGAAGAAGAAGAAGGACGTGGTAAATCATTGTCTCGTGTTTTGCATGCCCTGTCACACCTCATGTGTCCAAACTTCACTCAGTGAGACTATTAAAGGAAAAGCAGTTGGAAGAAGGAGCATATAACAACATTAGAAACAACAGTAGGAGCTTTTCCTTTCACATTTGTAGCCTTTACTCTGATATGTTGCATGTTGTTGAATAATGTGAGACAGCTTGTAATGAACACAGTTCAACAGAGCAACATAATATTTAGTTTCGAAATCGAAGTAAAACAGCTAAACTTCTAGGAGCAACAGAGCTAAACTACCATTGTCACATGTTCTTAAAGGTATACACACATGGGTAATTGCCTGTCAAATGAGAGTAAACTGGTGTAATTGTTACCCACTATTTGACCATAACTTTGTTAGAAAGTGCATTACACAGTTTGGAATTCTAGAATGTGATGTATGCAAGCCAAATACATACTAACAGTCTACTAATAAAGGCAGGTTGTGTTTTATGTTCTCATTAGATAAGTTTATCTAGGATGTGTTGGTTTTCCCCTCCTGAACTCCATATACTGAGATGTATCAATGTATTATAAGGGACGAAATCTTTTAATGCACAAAACCTCTGAAAACAAAATAAGTGTGTAATTATTTTTCTGTTGCAGATGGCGTTTGTGTTCCTGCCAGCATTGGCTCGTATGGCCGTGTGTGGCGGCACCCATGGGAACGAGCTGTCCGGTGTGTATGTTGTGCAGGAGATGGAGCGACAGCGGAAAGAGAAGGGAGAGGGTGTGTGGCCGATTCCTGTAACAACTGTGCTGTCAAACCCAAGGGCTGTGAAAGAGTGCAGAAGATACATTGACACGGATATGAACCGCTGCTTCACCAGAGACACGCTGAGGTGAGATGTGGGACTGCAACATGGAGTATAGTCTTGTGAGTAAATGATTTATTTAAAAAAAAAGATAGTTAGGTAATGACATACAGAAGTAATGGATAAAGAAATAAAAAGCAGGCTCTGTTTAGAACAAGCTTATTCACTAGAATGAATCTGACTTTCCAAAATGAGAAAGAGGTCCCTTTAGGACAAACCAATTCACTTGAATGCATCAGACTTCCCCAGTTTTTAAAAGGAAAATCCAGAAATGAAAGTTCTATCATCATTTAGTCACTCTAAGAATTATTTGGAAGAATTTTGGTAACCAAATACTTGACAGTAGCCACTGAAATTAATTGTGTGGAAAGAAATACTATGGATGCTGTCAGCTGGATAGATGTTGCTGAATAGAGTTAAGAATCACCAGAGGCCCCACGATACAGTATTATCGCGATATTATCGCATCCTAATACAATAATATTGTGAATTAAAATATATTGCAATACTTTGCGATTCATATTGCAATTTATACTTTTTTCCAACTTCAAATTATGTCCCCAAAGGAAAACTTTGGAAACAGCTGTTTTAACTAAAAAGAAACATCTCACTTAAGTTTTATTGCTGCAGTGCAAAATGAGATTGTCAAGCAGACAATCTGACCTGAAAACCTGTCATAAATCTTGTATACACCTGGCAAACTCAACTATTTGCATTACAGTCTAGTCTAGTCCACCTTAATTAAATGTAAACAGGTATGCACTGCTGTGCTGCTACAGGTATTTGGAACAACGTAACCTAAACTTGTACAAAAAAGTTGTGCCGACACTTCAGCAATTGGGTCATTTGAAAGTAATTTATTGTTAAATTTAAGATATATAAACCATTTTCTTCCATCCGATTTAAACACTTTCATAAAAAGTCTTAAAATATGCATTTATTTATTTATAATTTTTCGCTCAACGACTCCCAAACGATTTGTTTAATGATACATTTTTTCAAACCCCTCCTTTGAGTACATGACGGCAACAGTTTTTACAAAAAATGACTCCACTTTCAGAATAAAAATATCCTGATAATTTACTCACCCCCATGTCATCCAAGATGTCTCCCTTTCTTCAGTCACAAAGATTTTATCAGTCACAATTTATATAACAAATATAAATTGGCCATTTTCTTAAAAAAAAAAAAAAAAAACTTTTTGCTCATCTTGTCTAGCTCTGACATCTGTAGGTTTCAGTGCCATAGAGAAACATTGGAATATATGAAGCTCGCATCGGTTTGATGGTGGTTAAGATACAAAAATGGAAAAACAATGCATCTGGGGTGCTTGTAACACTGATTCCAGAAATTTATTTTATTACATTTCCTAAACCCTTTTAAGCCCATATTCTTTATATATCTGTAACTTGAATATGTTTTGGTCAATAGCTAAAATAATAAAATCGTGCCTTTGTCCAAATATATATGAGCCTAACTGTATTTATACATGTAAAAATGTGAATGGATGTTAATCTCATATCACCTCTCTCTTGCAGTTGTCCTATTACAGACAGCAGCCCGTATGAAGTCCGGCGTGCTCAGGAACTGAACAATCTGCTGGGGCTGAAAGGATCCACCGATGCAACAGACATGATCTGTGACCTTCATAACACCACGTCCAACATGGGCCTCACACTCATCCATTACACGACCAGTGACTGGGTGACCCTGCACATCTGCAAATACCTACAGGCAAGAACATTTCTAGTGTGCTTCAATAAATGGTGTACTAGAAACTAAGGGCAGTCGTTCTCAACTGGTAGGAGGTTTGACTTAAAATTGAACAGACAGCAAGTTGTACATGTCACAAACAGTTGTACTTAATATTCAGTGTAAAATCTGCTTCCTGAAGCAAAACCAGTGAAGGACCACACATCTGTGTTTTTATAAA
This sequence comes from Carassius auratus, assembly GCF_003368295.1. Classification (NCBI taxonomy): domain Eukaryota; kingdom Metazoa; phylum Chordata; class Actinopteri; order Cypriniformes; family Cyprinidae; genus Carassius; species Carassius auratus. The sequence continues at coordinate 2,731,401 of NC_039268.1, forward strand.
TGTTCCATTTTAACTGCGTTGACAAGTCCATGAGTAGAACATGTTTTTTTTTTTTTTTTGTGCCTATGCATGTGTGTTTTCATGCTTTGTGTTGTCATGTACACATTTAAGACTAAGATAACCAATGTGCCTGTGAGAGTGCTGGTACTGGATTTCCCTATTTGTGACGCATATAACTTGGAGTCGGTATCCAAGCATGGCTTTAGTAAGTGATGGTGATCATCTCAATGCATTTGCTTTGTGTACTCCACCACAAATGCACATTCAGATGAGCTGTGTTTCTGTAGCTTTAGAGGTCGGGCCGCAGCCGCATGGTGTCATCAGAGCTGACATCTATAAGATTATGAAAGAGGCCGTCGACCTGACAATAGACTGGATCCACAAATTCAACTCAGGTACTGTAAGACCTAAACCATTTTGGTTTATATTTGACTGTTGTAATTGTGACTTATTTCAAACTATGTTGTTTTCAGGAACGGTGTTTGAAGGCGGGGATGTAGAAGTCTTTAAGTTTATCAAAAGTGTTGATTATCCCAGAGATCCAGAGACTCGGAGTCTCACTGCTGCCATTCATCCTCAGCTGCAGGTGCCAGTCGTTCTGCTATTTATGATATTTACACACAGAATCAGCAAAGATGATGCTATGAACCACATGTCCAGATCATATTTCAAGCTCGCTTCAGGACCATTTATATTAGTGATGGAGAAAAAAGATCTCATAGATTTACTGTAAACATTTCATAAATGTTTAAATTGGTCAAGTATTTATTCATCATGGTAGTATTTCTTGTACTGCTTTTATGCTGATTTAAAAAATATAAAAAATATATATATATTTTGGGGGGAATTATACAAAATGGGGAAAATGTACGAAGTATGTATGCAAGTATGTTTTGTAAATTAAGGAATTCTTTTTTTTTTTCTAGGACAGAGACTTCTGTCTCCTCAAGCAGGGAGACCCTTTGTTTTTTACATTTTCTGGAGAAACCGTGAAGTATGAAGAAGAAGAGACGCTTCATCCTTTCTTTATCAATGAGGCTGCCTATTATGAAAAAGGAATTGCTTTTCACTTGGCTAAGAAGTTGACACTGACAATTCCAACAGTGCAAGTGCAGAAAGACTGAAGGATTGGAGAGGAACGGATATAAAACTCTGCATAATTGCCAAAAAATCTTACATCAATCAGATGATTTTAAGAAGACCGAATGCCACTTAAATGATTTTAACAATTTTGCAATCACTTATAACTCAGGTAGACATCATGTACATATTTGTAGTTATATGAAAATGCAATGCTAATTAAGTTGTCAAAATCAATGCGTTCAGTCGCATATTACACTTTACAAAAATGTAATACAATATTTAGTCCATCATGTCTTATACATGTAATGCTGTAACTTCTGCTGTTTAGGCATTTACAAAATTGTGAATTCCTCAGCCTATGTCATGTTATTAATTTTTAATATTGTTTATGGTTATAATAAATATTATTGCTTCTTTTTAAAGACATTTCGTTTCATTGGGTCTCAATTATGTCAAATAGAAATCTCCTACCATTACAAAAATGGAAAGATTCGTACATCATGTAAAAACAAGTATGGATAGAAAAGTTTGTGAAACTTGATCACAAGGTGGCTCCATATTAAGCAACTTCAGAACCCTTGCTTTAAGTTGCCCTTAACAGTTAATCTTTACAGGTAGTGTAGGCATTTCGGAGAGGTTAGCAATAGCAAGCTAGCTTTAAAAGCATAAGATCCCATCCTCCCAACAAATCACTCTCCAAAGCCACGCCTCCTCCCAAACACATGAACATGCACAGATAGAGTAGAGACTGCTAAACTGCTGCTGCTGTGAGCATTTAAGAAATATTGCTGCTGCACATATAACAAATGAATAACCCCATAGCACGCTCACCCTCTAGCAGATCTGTACAGGACAAAAGGACATTATAAGGAAGTTTGTGATGTTTACTGAATTTTCAATGCTTATAGAGGCATCATAACTTAGCACAATGCTAACAGTGATTACAATCAAAGAGATTTTTTTTTTTTTAATTGGCTGTTTTGCAATAGCAGGTGTTTATGCACTGAGGTCGGAAGTAGTAGGAAACTGTGACAGGAAATACCGGTTTGTTATGAAAGTCGGGCAGGAGCCAGTTCTGCGGTCCTCTCATTTGTCATGTTTATCCTTCCCCCATTGATTTTCTTCCACACACCCTTTCTTTTTAGTGCATGTATGAGTCAGCAAACGCCTGCTTCATGCTGGAGCTTCAGTGGAAGTAAAGGTCATGTGTGGAAGATGATCCAGGGCCGGTGACTGAAGCAGACAGAGAAGAAGGTCGAGGTAAATCTTTGCATATACTTTACTGTGTTTGAGCAACTGGGGAAGAATGTCTTAAACTATTAATGTGTGTGTGTGGGGGGGGTATGCAGATGCGGCTCCTGCTGTGTTGTGGCCCCTGAGGTTAGATTAGGCCTGTACCGACTGAATGTGTGTCTGAATGCATACTCTATCACACGTATGTGTCCAAATGTCTGCTGTGCCTTGTGCAGCTTCACTCAGTAAGACGATTAGAAGCAAAGCAGCCGGAAGAAGAAGTGAAACAGATTTACTTCTGTATTAAAAATAGCAGTAGGATTACCTTTCATTTTTAGAGCTGTTGCTCTGATATGTTGCATGTTGTTGTAAAATGTGAGACGGCTTGTAATAATGGTCTTCAGTAAATGCATATTATTTAAGAAAGCTACAGAACACTTCCTTCTACAGGAAAACAGCAAAACTCTTAAACTAATACCATGAACACATGTTCTTAAAGGTGTACACGCATGAATAAACACTCGACAAATGAGCGTAAACGCAGACATAATAAAGTTACCCACTAGTCAGGCTGCAGGCATAACTTTATTAGAAACCACAACATTACACAGTTTGAATGGAATTCTTGAAGTATGATGTATGAAAGCTATCTATCTATCTATCTACTCTCTCTTTCTCTCTCTTGTAAGTTGTAGTTAACAATAATAATCCTTTGTCCATTGCTTTATTTTAATTTTCAGTCATTTTCAGTCAGTGGTGGAGGAAGTACTTAAGTTTAGTACTTAAGTAAAAGTACAACTACCCTGCAAAATATATACTTAAGTAAAAGTATAATTACTACATCAACATCTTACTTAAGTAAAAGTCATAAGTACATACTTTTAAATTTACTTTAAAGTATTTTTTTAAGTAAAAGTACAATCAGTTGTCTCAATGTCTGGGCTGTTCAATTGTAACAATCACAAACAATATCTATTGTGTACTGGAAAGAGTTGTTGTGCAATACTGACACTGTAAAAATCTGGTTATATACTTATTACTCATTAAATAATAATTAGGCTAAGCCAATTATGACATACAATTTATTTTATTTTTACTATACTATTAAGAGCAGCAAAAAAACTCAAAAGTACACAGGTTAGTGTTATTCTCAACACTTTAATCAAATTTCTATGACCAGTTTATTCTGCTCAACAACAGTTGCTTTAGTCCTTTACCTAGGCCTGCATGGGGAAAACGTAGCTAAAACTGCATTTGAGGCTTATACTCCATTGATTACAGAAAATCCAAAAGCATTAGGCTAATAATGTATAACACATTACACGCTAAAGAAGTTGCCCTGTTAGGGTACCACTAACTTACGTCAAACAAATATTATACTGGTGTGATATTTTTGTTATGTTGACATCCGTTTTTCTATAACAGTCATAGCACCATGTCATAGCAAGTTTGTAACTTAAATATGAATAACTAGCATTGCATGTCTTACCTCTATATGTTTCTTCAAATTTGAAGGGGAGTTTTTAAACGCCAACAGTTCTTTGCGTTGAGGTAGGCACTTGACACATTGAAAACGCCAGGAGTCATCCTTTGAACCATTAAATTCAAATAACTTGCTTAAATAAGGCCAGGGATGTCTCTCAGAATCAGAGCTGCAGGGCACAGGCTCAAGCTCAGTCGACGTTGTTAGCTCTATTTGATATTTGGTGTCCACCGTGTCCTTTTCTTCGATTTACATCAGTTCCGCTTGTGTTGTTTCAAAACGCGCGCTGAGCGCGTGAGTTCTTTGACCAATCAGATCTCCGATCTGTTTCAACGTGCATTGGCCAGCAATGCCAAAACGTCAGTCGACCAAAAAAATTTTTATGCAAGATTCGGAAAGATGTAACGACACGCATTTTAATAAAGTAGTGGAGTACAAAGTACAGATAATTGCTGAAAAATCTACTTGAGTAAAAGTATAAGTATGCATTATTTTTTTTACTTAAGTAAAGTATAGATACGTAAAAATGTACTTAAGTACAGTAACGAAGTACAAATACTTCGTTACATTCCACCACTGTTTTCAGTAAATAATTGTTTTTCTCAAATGCAACAGTTCACTTTTGTTCTTGTTAACAGTGCAGTTTCCAGTCTGTTGTGCCAATCATGCAAAATAGTCAACGCGTGTTCTGTTGACCTCCTCCATGGGATTATTAATTATGTTTTTGTTTGTTTGTTTGTTTTGGGGGGGGGGGGGGGGGGTTACTCTCTCATCAGTTCTACATATTATCTAGAACTACAAATCATAAGTAAAGCACATAACTTTATTATATTATGGGTTAATCTGAATTAGACAGACATTAAAATATTGCCATACCATTTGAAAACTCAAAGTGTACTTTTCTGTTGTAGATGGCGTTAGTGTTCCTGCCAGCATTGGCTCGTATGGCCGTGTGTGGCGGCACCCATGGGAACGAGCTGTCCGGTGTGTATGTTGTGCAGGAGATGGAGCGACAGCGGAAAGAGAAGGGAGAGGGTGTGTGGCCGATTCCTGTAACAACTGTTCTGTCAAACCCAAGGGCTGTGAAAGAGTGCAGAAGATACATTGACACGGATATGAACCGCTGCTTCACCAGAGACATGCTGAGGTGAGATGTGGGACTGCAACATGGAGTGGACTTAAAAAATAGTGAAGGTTCTGAATTAGGTCTATTCTTTCTTCTAAAAGCAAAATATATTATAATGGGAAGCCGTTAGAGACGAAACCCATTGAAACACTTGCGCATACAGTACATGTGAAACACTTGCGTGTACATGGGAAACACTATATATCTGTGCATATATATGAAAGACATGTGTGGATACATAGAAACTCTTTGCATAAACCCTGTTATCGCCCACCTACTGTTGTACCTGCACAAAGATTGCACTTTGAGTGATAATTAATAATTAGTGATGTGACATACAGCCAAGTATGGTGACCCATACTCAGAATTTGTGCTCTGAATTAAACCCATCCAAAGTGCACACACACACCAGTGAACGCACCCACACACACACAGCAGTGAACGCACACACACACACACAGCAGTGAACACACACACAGCATTTGTGCTGTAGCACCCGGGGAGCAGTTGGGGAGCAGTTGGGGGTTTGGTGCCTTGCTCAAGGACACCTCAGTCATGGTATTGCCAGCCCGAGACTCAAACCCACAACCCTAGGGTTAGGAGTTAAACTCTCTAACCACTAGGCCACAACTTCCCAACCAGAAGTTTAGTTCATTTGGAAACAGAAGCGCGGTTTATGCAAGGAGTTTCTATGTAACCACATGTCTTTCATATATATGCACAGATATATAGTGTTTTACATGTATGCGCAAGTGTTTCAACGTGTATCACAAGTGTTTCAATGGGTTTCATCTCAAACGGCCTCCCATATATTATAATAGTATGTGATCTCATTTAATCCTATTTGTATGCCTAACATGTTGAAAATGTAAAACGCTTGTTGTCTCATCACATTCATGAATTACATGAAATTTGGATGCAATCGGAGCAAAATGTTGAGTAGTTTGCATTACTAGATAATACTGTCCCCTTTTGAACATTTCTATAGACCTTTTTCTGATTTCTGGGTTTCTCAGTAGCGGAAGATATAATACCTGGGTAAAATTCTACAGTATAGGGGTGAATGAGAGACTGACACATATATTTATTTTCATTCTGATTTGCTCAAATAGCAAAAGAAAAACTCCATGAAGAATGTTTTTCTTTACTTTTTTTTTTTTAAAGAAAAAATTTCATACAATTTCATATTTTCTGTCACGCCCATAGATGTTGCATTAGAACCACCCTCTGCTTTATCGTTATTATTATTATTATTATTTTATTTTTTTAATTCAAGGCAAAAGTAATGTTATACAAAATACATTGGTATAAATTTACATACATTTAAAATGTACATACAATAAAAATGAAAATATAAAAAACTTTGGAGGATTTATGATGCTGATGACCATTGAGAAAAGGTTCTATTGTAAAACAGTTGTGAAATATTAAATGTTTAACTACTTCTGTCTTACCTAGTTCTCTTTCAGCATTAAAACTGACGCTTCGTGCTTAAATTCACATTAAATTCGGCCTACTTTGATTTGATTTGTCATCTCAAGCATTGACGAGGGTGCTTACACTGCTGAGGCAGATCAGCCTAAAAATGTCCATTTTAAAGTTCCAAAAATTCCTCTTTGTCATTGAGAGGTTTTCTGGGGTCTCAGTGTCTATGGTACACCTGTGGATGTTGACTAGTTGTGCAGCAACTCTGGTTAACAGAAATGTAGTACATATATTTCTAAATGCAAATATGTTACTGTGTAGCTCTCTCTTGCAGTTGTCCTATTACAGCCAGCAGCCCATATGAAGTCCGGCGTGCTCAGGAACTGAACAATCTGCTGGGGCTGAAAGGATCCACCGATGCAACAGACATGATCTGTGACCTTCATAACACCACGTCCAACATGGGCCTCACACTCATCCATTACACGACCAGTGACTGGGTGACCCTGCACATCTGCAAATACCTACAGGCAAGAACATTTCTAGTGTGCTTCAATGTACACCATACTGGAAACCAAGGTCAAGGTCGTTCTCATCTAGTGGGTTGCTGTGACCAAAAATTGGACAGGCAGCTAGGGAAAAAAAATTGACAGACAGCAAGGGAAAAATTGGGACAGCACTACTTTAGTTTATAAATTTAAATGAGAATTATAGTTATCGTAAAGAAATATATATGTCCTTTACTTGTCATCTCAGAACATGCAAATGTTGACTTCCTGAAACCTTCATATATGGGCCGCCTCATACCGTACTCTTTGTCTCCTTCTCTCAAACTCACCCTTTCCCTCCCTTTTCGACTACAGAAATTTAAATCACGCAATGCTGATGCCATGACAATTTGAGAATGAAAAGTAACCGTTATAATAATTTGTGGCTTTTCCACAGTTGGTCTGAACAAAAATGGCAGACTTGTTACTTGTTTAGATGACAATATGATTTTATATTTCAAGATGGAGGCTAGAATCTGAAAGCCACACATACTCCTCAAAACATTAGATTCTTCCACCGGAGGCATGCAAAGATGATAATTTCACAAATAACAGACGGAGATGGCAACAAAGAGGAACTAACGGACTGCATCTTAAAATTATGCAATCCATGAAAAAGTAACTGTAATCCAATTATTAACATTTTAGATTGAAATATAATTACGCAACCAGATTACTTGTAATTAGTTACGACACAGCACTGAAAATACAGAATATTCAGTGTAAAATACAGGTCCTTAAAAAAAAAACAGTTAAGAACCACAGACCTTTGTTTTATTTATGCGCACGTGTGTTTTGATGTTGTGTGTTGTCATGTACACATTTAAGACTAAGATAACCAAGGTTCCTGTGAGAGTGCTGGTACTGGATGTCCCGATTAGTGATTCTTATTCCTTGGAGTCTGTGTCCAAGCATGGCTTTAGTAAGTGATGGTGATCATCTCAATGCATTTGCTTTGTGTACTCAACCACAAATGCACATTCAGATGAGCTGTGTTTCTGTAGCTTTAGAGGTCGGGCCGCAGCCGCATGGTGTCATCAGAGCTGACATCTATAACATTATGAAAGAGGCCATCTACCTGACAATAGACTGGATCCACAAATTCAACTCAGGTACTGTATGTCCTAAACAAATGTGGCTTACCTGTGTACTTTCTGTAATACTTTATTATTAAGTGTGTTGTTGTTTTCAGGAACGGTGTTTGAAGGTGGGGATGTAGAAGCCTTTAAGCTAATCAAAAGTGTCGATTATCCCAGAGATCCAGAGACTCGGAGTCTCACTGCTGCCATTCATCCTCAGCTGCAGGTGCCAGTCGTTCTGCTATTTATTTTACAGGTGCTGGTCATTTAATTAGAATATCATCAAAAATTGATTTATTTCACTTATTCCATAAAAAAATTAAACTTGTATATTTTATTCATTCATTACACACAGACTGATATATTTCAAATGTCTTTTAATTTTGATGATTATAACTGACAACTAAGGAAAATCCCAAAATCAGTATCTCAGAAATTCAGGTTCAATATTGAAGACACCTGGTGCCACAATCTAATCAGCTAATTAACTCTAAATACCTGTTTAGACCTAAATGGTCTCTCAGTTTAGTTCTGTAGGCTTCACAATCATGGGGAAGACAGCTGACTTGACAGTTGTACAAAAGACGACCATTGACAACTTGCACAAGGAGGACAAGACACAAAAGGTCATTGCAAAAGACGCTGGATGTTCACAGAGCTCTGTGTCCAAGCACATTAATAGAGAGGTGAAGGGAAGGAAAGATGTGGTAGAAAAAAAGTGTAGAAGCAAGATTGTGAAACAAAACCCGTTCAAAAATGTGGGGGAGATTCACAAAGAGTGGTCTGCAGCTGGAGTCAGTGCTTCAAGAACCAGACGTATGCAAGACATGGGTTCCAGCTGTCGCATTCCTTGTGTCAAGCCACTCTTGAACAACAGACAGCGTCAGAAGCGTCTTGCCTGGAGGAAGAGAGGAGAAGCACACGATCCATGTTGCTTGAGGTCCAATGTAAAGTTTCCACAGTCGGTGATGGTTTGGGGTACCATGTCATCTGCTGGTGTTGGTCCACTGTGTTTTTTGAGGTCCAATGTCAACGCAGCCATATACCAGGACGTTTTAGAGCACTTCATGCTTCCTGCTGCTGACCAACTTTATGAAGATGCAGATTTCATTTTCCAACAGGACTTGGTACCTGAACACACTGCCAAAGCTACCAGTGCCTGGTTTAAGGACCATGGTATCCCTGTTCTTAATTGGCCAGCAAACTCACCTGACTTTAACACCATAGAAAATATATGGTGTATTGTGAAGAGGAAGATGTGATATGCCAGACCCAAGAATGCAGAAGAGCTGAAGGCCACTATCAGAGCAACCTGTGCTCTCATAACACCTGAGCAGTGCCACAGACTGATCGACTCCATGACACACAGCATTCCTGCAGTCTTTCAGACAAAAGGAGACCCAACTAAGTATTGAGTGCTGTTCATGTTCATGTCATGTTCATCCGTTTCAGTTGGCCAAGATTTCTAAAAATCCTTTCTTTCTATGGGTCTTAAGTTAATTCTAATTTTCTGAGATACTTAACTTGGGATTTTCCTTAGTTGTCAGTTATAATCATCAAAATTAAAAGAAATAAACATTTGAAATATATCAGTCTGTGTGTAATGAATTAATAAAATATACAAGTTTCACTTTTTGAATGGAATTAGTGAAATAAATCAAACATTTAGATGATATTCTAATTATATGACCAGCACCTGTATATCCTCACAGAATCAGGATGAGGATGTCTAGATCATGAGAAAATGAAGTTTTAGTTCCATTTTCTTTTACAGTAATGGTGAAAAAAATCCAATTCTATTTATTGTTGTGTGGAAAAAAGATAAGTTATTATTATGGTAAACAGTGCTTTATAGGAATTAATTACATTATCTGGATTATGTAATCAAATTCTTAAAGTGTAGTACTTGTAATTGGATTATATTACATTTTAAAGTCCCCCTAATATTTAAATATGAATATTTCAGTAATTAACACATTTACATGTTCTTTGATGTCAGTTAATGGTCATGTTGACATGTATGTAAACAAGATTTCAAATTTGGGTGTTCAAGTGTTTTATGCTTTTATTTTAAAACAATTTATTGTTTAGAATTTTATTATGTAATTAATGATTAGCTCTTCATCAACTAATAACCCCCCTGCAGTTCTTTAATTTAACACAGTTTGGGGAACAATACAGAAATGTAATGTTTAATGCATTTTACGATGTCGATAACAAAATTTTTATTTATTTATATTTTTAATAATATTCCCATTTAAAATTTGGTCAAAAGCAATCGGTCTAAAACATGCTAAATATAATTTTTCTTGATTCTGATTATAATGTGACCTAGATATATTTATGTGAAATATACCCAAAATCTAAATTTTTTTTTTTTTTTTTTGTCTAGGACAAAGACTTCTGTCTTCTCAAGCATGGAGACCCTTTATTTTTGTCATTTTCTGGAGAAACTGTGAACTACAAGGAAGAAGAGACACTTCATCCTTTCTTTATCAATGAGGCTGCTTACTATGAAAAGGGTATAGCTTTTCACTTGGGAAAAAAGATAATGCTGAAAATTCCAACGGTGCGAGTGCAGAAAGACTGAAGGATGAGAAAGGGAAATATATTAAATTCAGCGCGATTACCACCATCAATCAGTTGATTTCACCTAAATGCTTTTGACAGTCACTTGTAAATCAGGTATATGCTATGTACTTATTTGTAGCTATATGACAATGAATGGCTCATTTATCTGCTTCTAAAACATGAGCAACAGCATTTTGGATGCAAAGATATTTATTGTGACCAGCAAAATGTTCACTTGATGGGAAGGTGTACAAAACTGTATAAAAAAGGCAAACGGTCTGAAGTATTGACTTCATGATGATGTCACAGTGGAGTGTGAGGTATCCTCTTGACTGTATTGCTCATATGCTGTTGCTCTCGCCTGATTTCTTTGAGAAAATAGAGCCTCTCATGGACTCAAAATAAAAAGACAAAACAAAAAGCACACTCACTTGAAAAAAATGTGATCTCAAGTATTACAACACACAGAATAAACCACATGGCACAATGAGATCAAGTGAAGCTGGATGTGCACAGTGTGATTTTTACCACTGGTGCGTTTTTTTAAATTAATATGATGGCAGTGAAATCTTAAGTAAAATCTACAACTGACTGCAAGTCATCTACAGATTTTTAGTAAAAGTGCATGAAACACATGATGAATGACAGCAGTAACTGGATGTTTTAAATCACTCATCCACATCATGTCACACAAAATTGACAATATAATTGTGCCTTTGCACTGATTTCACCAATGTTTAGAGTGGCTTTATATGTACTAATTTAGTTGTCATAGCCTCACATTATGCAATCCTAAACTGCAAAGCATATCGAAAACAACATAATGGTAAAAATCACATAACGTGCACCAGCTAAATATTTTAACTGAAGTATAAAATATAAACCACAGCTGAGATGGTTTACTGTACTTGAACCATCTCAAACCATTATATATGGATTCTAATCAAGTCACTAAACAAATGTGAAATACATTATCAAAGAGAAACTAAATGGTAAACAACAGAGTATAACCAATGCAAAGCACAAGAAAAAATAATAAGCAAACCAAATGTTCAGAAAAACGAAAAAAGGCTCAAGTGGTTAATTCTTATAATGGACACAAACATTAGTCTTTAAGGACAAGGCATAACCCATTACATTTTGGGATTGCAAAGTGCTAAAATGCTATCGCTTAAAGATGTCACCGAGTAGCTAGAATAAAAAACACCTTTGTTACCGTATTTTCCGGACTATAAGTCACAAATTTTTTCATAGTTTGGCTGGTCCTGCGACTTAGTCAGGTGCAACTTATTTATCGAAATTAATTTGACATGAACCGAGAGAAAACATTACTGTCTATAGCCGCGAGAGGGTGTTCATTACAGTCTATACCGTTATAAATAAATGTGACTTATGTTTTATTTTTTCTCGTCATGACGTATTATTGGACTGATGCGACTTATACTTAGGTGCGACTTATAGTCCGAAAAAATACGGCATTTTAAACATGCTGAGGAGATGAAACTAAACCTAACCTATCAAATTGAGTAACCGTGTGACTAAACAAAAGGTGAAGCTCTGAATAACTGCGGTTTTAGTTTATAGATGCTTTTCTGTTGTTGAGCGTGAGTCTGTGGTTGAGAAGTGTAGTTTCTCATCTTCAGCAGCACAGATGCTAATCGAGTGGTTAAAAAGGCAGGTATATAGTAGGAAGATCCTTCAAGAAATGAATATATTCACAGGACAGTGCGACAGGTGGACGGACAACATTAGTTAACCTACTAACTTTGAGCGGTATGTTCTGATCTTTTCCTTCATAGCTTTAACTTGGTTAGTGGTAAAAGCAGCAGCTGAACGAACATGGCTAAATGCATTCTGTGAGAGCAGACAATCCCTTCAGCGACTGTATAGTCAGTCCTCTATTGCCTAAGCGACCCTGTAGGCTGTCATTCGAGTGTAGTGTTGGCGTTGGCTCCTCGCGGCCCAGATGAAGAGCGCAGCAGCCATGATCTGCAGCGGTGACGACACCAGAGCCAAAAACAAGGACCAGCTCGGAGAATAGTCCATACCCTCGGGGAGCTGGGATATTTTGTGTAACAAATGCATGCCCGTGAGGAAACAGCATACGGTGGCCAGGGAACACAGGCCTGAGAAAACAATAAACGTCAAATTATAATGATCTCATATATACAGTACAGACCAAATGTTTGGACACACCTTCTCATTCAAAGAGTTTTCTTTATTTTCATGACTATGAAAATTGTAGATTCACACTGAAGGCATCAAGGTCTATTTGACCTAGGAGGAGAGAGATAGGGTGCTGCGCCAGATGACCTGGCCTCCACAGTCATCGGTCCTGAACCCAATCGAGATGGTTTAGGGGTGAGCTGGACCGCAGACAGAAGGCAAAAGGGCCAACAAGTGCTAAGCATCTCTCGGGGGAACTCCTTCAAGACTGTTGGAAGACCATTTCAGGTGACTACCTCTTGAAGCTCATCAAGAGAAAGCCAAGAGTGTGCAAAGCAGTAATCAAAGCAAAAGGTGGCTACTTTGAAGAACCTACAATCTGACACATTTTCAGTTGTTTCACACTTTTTTGTTATGTATATAATTCCATATATAATTCCACATGTGTTAATTCATAGTTTTGATGCCTTCAGTGTGAATCTACAATTTTCATAGTCATGAAAATAAAGAAAACTCTTTGAATGAGAAGGTGTGGCCAAACTTTTGGTCTGTACTGTGTGTGTGTATATATATATATATATATAGCCATTAGCTGTTATTAATGTCTTACCGGCCAGCAGATGCAGCAGCCCTACGAATAGTGTGGGAGTGATACTGCGGCAAAGACAGGCACACACTCCGATCAACGCGGCGAGAAACACCAGCCCCACAGAGACCAGCGGCAACAGGAACTGACACTTCCACAGGTCTGTGGACACAAACATTTAAAACATGATGACACAGCAAATAACTTCAAATTTTAAAATACTATATATGAATGAATCTTACTTAAAGTAACTGTTTCTAGACAATAAACAATTATAAGTGAATGGAATGAGCATTAAAAATTATGTTTACTCTTTTCATTGTTAGTTAAATTAGCCGATATAGCTTTGATATGTTTTTATTTGGTCATTAAGTTTAAAATTAAATGTTTGATATAAATGAAAAATAAAAATCTTCCCAATATATACACTACCATTCAAAAGTAAGCAAGATTTTTTTTTTTTACGTTTCAGAAAGAAGACTCTTCTGCTCACCAAGATTGCATTCATTTGATTTGATTAAAAATACATTAAAACTGTATTATTAGGATATCTTATTACAATTTAAAATACCTGTTTTCAAATAAAAAAAAAACATTTATTCCTATGACTCAAAGCTGAATTTTCAGCATTGTTACGCCACGTCAGTGTCACATGATCTTTCAGAAATCACTTGAATAAGCTGATTTACTGCTCAAGAAACAAGTATTAATATTATTATCAATGTTGAAAACGGTTGTGATGCTTCATATTTTTGAGGAAACTATGATGTATTCCTTTTTTCAGGATTCTTTGATGATGGAGAGTTCAAAAGAGCAGCACTTATTTGAAACAGAAATCTTTTGTAACAATATAAATTAGGGCGATCACTTTTGAGAAAAATCTAATTTGAACGGATATCGAATAACATGCAATGTATTCGAATATATTCGAATATCTAAAAGTGACAGCCCTAATATAAATTTCTTGACTGTCACTTTTGTTTAGTTCAATGCAACTTTACTCGATAAATGCGTTTATTTATCCAGTAAGACCCCACCCCAGCCTTTCAAATGGTAGTGTATAAATCGAACGGAATATCATAAAAAGAAATCCCTAGAAAATATAGGTCTGAGTACATGATTGATTTCAAGTCAGGACGTACATGTACGCAGCAGATCTTCTCCACTTTTAATATTCCCCGGGGAGTTGTACTTGGTTTCCCACTGCTGTGGCAAAGTAAAGGCCTGACATTTAGTCATTATCAGATCTGGAAAGGAGGAAGCGGAGAGTGAGGAGAGAGAAAGCAAAGTGTAGCAAGCATCAATTTTTAACCAACTGCACAATAATAATACATCACCATATGTTCCTCTCCTTACCAGGCTCTTTAAAGGGCACCAGAATGCAGCGCCACCAGAGACCCAGCGTGCCGTTCAGCCGGAACAGAGCGTCACTGTAGTTCCCCTCATTCACCTCCTCTCCCTCAAATTTCTTCTGCAGGTCCGAGTAGTTGTTTTTGGCATCGTTGCTGGCCGGCTGGCTGTGGTACTGGTACCAGTGGTGCGTACCCATTGCAACAGAGAGATAGACGGTGGCGAGCAGGCTCAGCACAGAGCCGATGACCAGAGCCGTGGCGTATCGGTTGTCCACCATGGTTTTGATTAAAAGACTTCCTATAGATGTCCAACAATTAACTCTTTAGTTGAGGAGTGTGGTGACTGATGGGAGGAGATCGGTAATATAACTTGTTTGGGTTTTGGTGACAGAGATTGCTTTTCATCCTCTTATAATATCCTGTGCAGAACGTCAGATCTCATCCTCGTGGAGGTGATCCTTCTTAAGATCCTAAGTCATCTGAAACAGAGAAGAGTGTGATTAAATCTCAAAGTAGTCAAACAAAGTCATGTTTACAGAAGTAACAAGTTAATACACTTTTAAGGAGGAATGAGTCGCTGGATTTGCAAAAGACAATCCCAGTTTCGAAGCATTCAGCCAGGTAGCTAGACATTCGTGAGTAAACCTGTGTATTGTATGACTGGGAAAGGATTCGTTGTACTTACGATTGCAGAAGGTATTTCACATAAATGCCACTAAACCGCACATAACAACAAAGAAACGATGACTAGTTAATTCTAATATAAAATGGTATAACAAAACTTTATTTAAAATATATATATATATATATATATATATATATATATATATATATATATATATATATATATATGAAAAAGAAAGGGTTTAAAAACAACAGTTGAACTTTTCATTTAAGTTAACGTTAAGTGGTCTTTTTTTAGTTAACTATATAAAATAATTTTCGCAGCATTTAAAAGCACAAAGGAGCATTTCTTCCCATATATGGTGATTTAGATATATTTAACTGAGACACAAGTGTCTAAAATTAAATATTGCCTAACTTATATTAAAGTTTAGACGTTGACTAGCATAACAGCTAACAGGCTAGTTTTACCGACGTACTCGAGACTCTTGCGAATAAAAAATAAAGTATTTAAAATGTAAGTGTTGTGAACTTCATATAGCAATGAAACACCATATATAGGTTTGTTGTTTAAAGCAATAAAAGCTGTGTGCGATTGTCACTAAACTTACCACACACACACCCTTCGCGCTGACGACGACTCCGCTTCCGGTTACCATTACGAACGCGCGTACTCAACTTAAATCCGCACGGGCACGAGCAGTGCACTCGATCAGATGCGCGTTGAGAGTTTTATTAGGTTTTCATACAGTCTGTGGTTTTCAAACGCTCTTGCTAAAAAAGAAGGACTAAAATGATAAGAAACTAAACTGTTTTCTTCTGTTCATAGTGTACCTGCCTTCATATATATATATATATATATATATATATATATATATATATATATATATATATATATATATATATATATATATATATATATAGTATTTAAATGGCATTGTAACATATATGGAAGTGTAGAATATGTGCAATGTGTCTGTAAACTGATGCTAAGTAGCACACCCTCTCTACTTTTTATTTAATTGTTCCCCTTTTTCCTTGTTTCTTCTTGATGATGTATGTGAAATTTTCAATGTGAGACGACATTGTACATGTTATTTGTTGACATAAAGCATTAAAAAGGATAGGATAGCGCAAAAGAATCACTGACCGAGTCTTTGAACCTCTTCGAGAACCGAATCGCGGATATGAGTCGCATTCCTTCACCGCTACGCGTCTCCCAACCTCTAGGGAGCGATATCGAGCGCTTCTTAAGGATTTTTCTTCTTCGCTTGTCGAAGCACAGGAGGAATACACGTGTGTTTCCGCCTATGGTTTCCGCACGTGTAGATTTCATTACAGTTTAATTATTTTTGTATTGTATTGATCGACACAACTCTGATGATGTCTGCGTCTATAAACAAGAAAACAAACGGAGGAGAGGCTGCCACAAAGACAGAAGCTCTCAACAACGAAGAGGACTCTCCCATTGTGAGCCGCACACGGAGCGGTCGCAGAATACGGACACCCGCGGCCAAAACTCCCGTCCGCCGGACCAGAAAGTCCGTTGTGCGGGAAGATCCGGCAGAATACACCGAGGCTCGGCAAGAATCACCACCCGATGAGAGTACAGCAGATACTCAAAGCGACCAGTGCAGTCCACAGACAGAACCAGTGTGTCCAGATCTGTCCACATACGCAGATGTCAGTCAAGAGTCAGGTCTGATAGGGTCAGATCAGACCAGTGAGAAGGAAAATGTGGTAAATAATACAGAGACTGAAGCCCCTGGTCCCACTGACCCCAAGAAAAGGGGCAAAAAAAGGACTCACTCAGAATCCAGTGAGAAGAAAAGTAAGAGGGTACCTCTTGGGAAACCTAAATCTGGAAGAGTATGGAAAGACAGGAATAAGCAAAGGTGATTAATATTATGATGTTTCTTATCACTTTCTTTGTAGCACTTGGCTTGTTTAATTTAGGAGACTGCGTGTCTATGTTTGCATTCATGTTCTTGCATGTCTATCAGTCCATAATAATACTTTGATACATAAACCTTTTCTCTAAGTTTTCTAACCAGTTTTGTTGTGTGGCTTTTTTTTGGTAGTCTTTTCTGCCCGTTTACTAGTACATCAGTGTTTTTCAGCGTGGAACTGTATCTATTTGACTTTTTGTAGGTTCTCCGCTCTGTTGAGAGACAAACCTCTGCGTACATCATGGGAAACGAAGATGGAGGCCAAGAGAGAGAAGCAGCTGGTGAAGCAGTACCACCAACAGCTGAAAGATGAGCAGGCCAGAGAGAAAGAGGCCAGTTTATGCACCAAGACTCTGTTTTTATTTTTATTGCATTGTCTTCAACATCCTTACAACTTGCATAGATAAGTCCCTTATGCAAACCAAGGCTGTGTGTATTTCCCTTTTGATTAATGTAATGCTTCCCTGCTCAATAAAAGTGTCAAACCTTAAATTAAAAATTAAAGTGAGCATTGGTCATATGTGCTTTTTCTGCATTTAAATTTGCAGGAGAAAAAGAGGAGGAGAGCAGAAAACCTGAGAAGACGAGCAGAAAATGAAAGAAAAGCAGAGATTGTGCAAGTGGTAAATGCAGAATGTCTATTTTTCACCCAAAAAAAATCAGTTGTCGTTACTATCTTTTTTTTTTTTTTTTTTAAATCTGGAAAATTCTTCTGTTTGTATTTTTTTAATAACTCGTTACTGCTTTACCCTTTCAGATTAAGAATACAGCAAAGATCAAGAGAATGAAGAAGAAACAGCTGAGGAAGATTGAGAAAAGAGACACGCTCTCGATGGTGCAGAAAACACCACCCAGTGTCAAGAAGGGAGCAGGGAACACAACCAGCAGCTTGTAGAGCGTTTCAGTACAGTACTGTGAGAGATCTCATCAGATCTTAACATGCTATTGTATATACGTGTGTAGTGCCTATTGAATGGACTGACATGTGAACCTCACTATGGAAAATACTAGGGACCTGTAATAATGTTGGATCAGTGACCCTTAAGTAGACCGCTTGGGTTGTAAAACTGCTTTAAGTCTCTGGGTTTGTTGTAATATTTGTACAGCAAAATAAAAATCAAATATGTTTGGAACTCATGGAAAATGTCACCGATCTTGTTTTTTTTTTTTTTATGTGATTTGTCTCATTAAAAAACATTTTAAATAAATCTATTTATCAATGAATGAGTCAATTTGACCCTGGTTCATGCATGTGAAATTAATTTCATTTTCAATGTTATTTGTTTTCATGGTTATATATGGTAATATTTATCTAGCTGAGATGCTTACACTTTCAGTATCTTGGGTACTTTACATGGTGAGGTGGATTGATCTGACCTTTCAATCCAAAAAAATACTATAAAAACTACAGTCCTAGAAGGCAAAATTATAGTGTTCAGAAGTGGTGATTTAGGCTTGTACTCTTAAAATAACATGACAAATAATAAAGGTACAAATGAGGGAAATAAGACATCATGACTTGTCAGGGTTTCTGTTTTGTTTTTGGTAACAATTGCTGTCTCATGTCCACCCATATTGGATGTTTTTCATAGTTGGTGAATCTCCCTCCAGGGGGCTGTGGTGAATCAGACAGGAAGATGTAACCAAGTTATATGAGATTACGGGAGGTGGAGTCTGTCGCCAAACAATGAGAAGGTACTTTCCGTATTTATTAGACCCACAAAAGCATACAGAGCATGACAAACACCAAGAAACACAGAAGACAAGAAGGATTTCCAGTTTAAGACAGAATGGCTACATATTATGGAACATTGGTAAGATTGTTTTTAAATGCATTTTAAAGCAGACAATCATTGAACATAATATGCCAACATTTTACATAAGACTTTTTGATTGTCTAGATGTTTTATTGTCACAAATGTCTGGTTCTCTTTCAGGCTCAATACCTTCTGTTCCGACGTGAAGCATGTGGACCCAGGGAATGTGTTAAAGGAGACCCCAAAGGCACCGTGCCTGTTCCCTTCCATGAGCCGTTAGGAAACACCACCCACGCCGTTCTCCAGGTTCAAGAGCCAGTTGCACCAGGTCCTGAAAGCTTTCTTGTCGATATCTTCAGTGGCTCTAATGGTATGAAGATTCCTGTGATTGTGAGGAGCACTGATACCATCGGGAAACTGCAGCAGGAGGTTTTGAAACTCAGACCTGACCTCGGAGCAAGCCTGAATCTGGTCTACAATGGCAAACCTGTTCAGCTGGACCAGACACTGTCCGAGCTGCAGGTGAAGCCAGGAGCCATGTTCATCACCTACCAGAAATGCCATGGAGGTTAACAAGGACTTTGTCCTTCTATTTTGTCAAAAGGCTCAATGGTAAATCTTCCTGTATCATAATGTGCCTTTAATTACAATAATGTGATTATTTTTAATTAGTGTATCAAGCTTTGTGGGATGAAAATGATAGTGAAACAAAAAAAAAATGCAGTTAAAATGATATTTTAGTCACGAGAAATAAAACTTGATGGAATAAAGATTTATTTTTAAGTTTGTGTTTTGTATTCTTTAAGAATTGATGAGGAAGAGTTTTAATCTTAATCGGTACATTGCAAGACACCTTCTGTAACATCTGCAAACAACATAACACTGAGCTAGCGGAAATGACAGAATCTAACCACACAGAAGAGGAAGCAGATTCTAGTTTCAATGCAAATAAATACAAGAATCTGAAGCAAATAAATTCTGTTTTGCACTGTTTTCTAGTTCAATACCATTGTAATATGTTGTTGAAAATGATAGCTTATGATGTGAGTTATGATATTCAACACTTCAAATTAAATTCTTCATGAAATTGAGCTTCTCTAATGAAAGCAGCACTGGAGCTACATGAACAAGTCCTGCTATTGTTCTCCTTCATGATCTTGGATATTCTTAAGAAGATTGTGAGCTTCAGTGGAAACAAGAACATCTGACAGTCTGTACAAAAAGTACAGACATGTAAGTGTCCCAAAGAAATACAGCAGAAGCTTAAATATTTCTTCATCTTTCTCCGTTTACATTTTGAAATTTATTTCCAGATTTGAATGTCCATTATGATTTAACACTCAGTTAAATTCAACAGGCCTGTTATGATCTAGATTTTCTCATTATCAGTTTATTAGCAGTACAATTATTTTTGACAGATACAATGGCTTATACTAAAGGATGGCAAGTAGTAGTCTATGGAATTACAATGACCCTTTATATTCCCTGTGTTTAGCAGGGTCATGGACCGCCTTGCAAGTAAAATAATAATCTCAAGAAAAGTTCTTCTGTATATAGGTTTGTTTTACTGACATTAAATTTGATGTAGATTCATGTTACCATCACCACATATGACATATAAAAACAGCTACCACTGCTTAAAATGAAAATGAAATTAAACATGAAACTATTTGTTTTGAAGTGCGACTAAAGTACGGTGGTTACCATTTGTGTCAAATCCGGCTCTTGTGCTCACACTGTTGCTGTAGTTACGCAGAGGTGTGCTGTTCCTTTAAATGCACGTTTGATGAAAATCAGCCTAGCACGGTTGGGATGGGCATGTTTACTAGAAACATGGGAAGTCCGGTACATTCCCAAAGATGTCTCTGACTCTATAAATTCAATCGGCACAGGAACAGAACATCATTTGTGGATTGTGGATGTTTGGCAGCTCAAACCAGCATGGCTACAGACATTCAAGCAGCACCGGTAAGATGTTTTCAAATACATTTTATAAGAACAGAACATTTTTAACACAATAGTGTTATGTATGGTCTTATGAAAATGCTGTCACTTGTGTTTTGTTTTGTTGTCTTAAGGTGCCATGCTCACATTCTCTGGATATTTTCATTCTCTTTCAGGCTCCGATCTTTCTTCAGCCTGAAACATGTGGACCGAAACAGTGTGTCAAAGTAGATCCCAAACATCCCAGAGGAGACCCTGTTCCCTTCCCTGAACCGTTAGGAAACACCACCCACGCCATTCTCCAACTTCAAGAGCCAGTTTCCCCAGGACTTAAACGCTTTCCCGTGAATGTCTTCAATGGCTCTGATGGTACGAAGATTTCTGTGACGGTGAGGAGCATCGATACCATCGCCAAACTGCAGCAGAAGGTCCTGAAGCTCAGACCAGAACTAAGAAGTGGGCATCTGTCCTATAATGGTAAACCGGTTCAGCCGCACAAGAAGCTGTCTGAGCTGCAGGTGAAGCCCGGAGCCGTGTTCATCACCTACCAGAAATGTCATGGAGGTTAAGAGACTTTCTTGTTGTTTACATTTAA
Organism: Carassius auratus; assembly: GCF_003368295.1. Classification (NCBI taxonomy): domain Eukaryota; kingdom Metazoa; phylum Chordata; class Actinopteri; order Cypriniformes; family Cyprinidae; genus Carassius; species Carassius auratus. The sequence continues at coordinate 2,752,922 of NC_039268.1, forward strand.
CACTATATGATTTGGAATAAATGACACTCTAGGACTGTAAATTTACGTAAAACTTTGCTTTTATTACAGTGTCTATATGTTTTGATGTGTTATCTTATATTACCTTTAGCTCATATGATGCATTACATATCATCAAAGTCATGGAAGCATTGTACTGAATTTTTTTATCTGCCTAAATGATTAGATTCTCAGCGATTAAGTATAGATTTCTATATAAAAACAAACATTAAAAAAATGGACCAGATATTGAAGGAAGCTAAAAGTATATAAAAGACATAGACTATTATAAAAGATAGATTTTTTTGTTTATTTGTCATTTCATTGTTTTAATGTTTACTAGACACATGTGAAATATGTTAAATGTATGTACAACCATGCTAAATATCACATTGTTACTGTACGAGATATTTACAGTTTACACATTTAGTAACAAAGCTGTGTAAAAGGATAGATTTTTTTCTATTGCTTCTAAAACAAAACAACAACAAGTCCAGTGCATGCAATCATAAATAAAAGCAACCAAATGAAACTGAAAGCAATTGTGTGTGTTGTTGATAATGCACGAGCAGACCGTTCTGTTTAAGCTGTCTCTGAACTTGACTGACTCAAAAAAGAATAATATTATACTTTGTATTGCTTTGTATTCTATACAACAATGGCCAGGAAGGGCTGTGAAGCCAGAACACACAGAGGTTGTAGTACTGACAATAAAACAGTTTCACTTTCACTTTGTAAGTGTATCGTCCATAACTTCAGCATAATGTAATAAGATGACCACAAAAAAAAAAAAAAAAAATACACAAATAACTATGAAAGGCACAACAAGATGGCTTAACTACTAACTATAGTCAACTTTCAAAGTAGCCTACAGTATCACCTGTATAAGTTTGATCCTTTGACTTGTGACTAACGTAGACCTTAATCACTGTGGTTCAAATATAATAAAACAACATACTGTAAAACACAGTGAGGGAAACTAGTTAGTTTCGAACTGCAAGACAAAGTACAGTGATTTCCAGAAATCTCTCATAATTGTGTTTCTCATAACTGGACGGTAAAGTCACGTGAACACCTTTGGTTAGTGCTGAGCTCTTCTTGTAAATCATGTGTTTGGTGAGAATCTGGAGTGCCGGATGTGTTTATTAATGCCATAACAGAAGTAGGGTAGATAGGTGAATTCCCAAACAAAGTTTCTCTTTCACTTTTATAATTTTCAGGGACATTTTTAGGTAGTAGGCCTAGCGGTATAAATCGTGGGTTGTAGCATAGCAAGAAACATATCATGATAACTGCAATGCTATGAATGTTTGTGTGCCAGACATTACATTTCCTGACATTTCACAGTAATGAACGGGACACACAGAATGTAAGCTAAATAATAATGTCATATAGTCAGCAGTTTCAGAAAAAAAAAAAAGTCTGATAATTATAAAATACTTATAGAATTCATGATTTTTTTTAAATATAATTAGTGTTTGTTTAAAAATTATTTAAACAGTTTTAAAAATATATTGTTCATTATTACTACAGCTAATACATTAACAAGTCTATACAAACATTTGAATGTTTGGTTTTATAGGCTTATTATGTTCTGAACATATGTTGCCTTATTTAATTTTAAATATAAATGACAAAATGCACATGAAGGTTAAGTCATATTTACATAGACATCTTTTCTCCTTTTCCTGCGAATGAAGCTAAACATGCTGTTAGGACGACCTCTACAGTTAATGTTTAATAACTGCACTTTGGAACATTAGAGTAAAGTGAGTAAAATCGCCCTCTGACAACCCTCGAGTGTTATTCAGTAATTCTAACAATAAAGCCAATTCGCCACCTCATAAAATACGAATTGGTCATGATATATACAGTAATATAACCTGCGTCGGTATATACAGTAAGTTAACCTGAAGCTTCTAATGTTGTGCAAAATTACTGTGATTAAAACCATAGATTAATCAGCAATAGTCTTTTATAGTGTCCCTTGCAAGAAGACCATCATATTTATTGGTTTGTCATCTAAAAGCTGAAGGACGCGTTGGTGTTAAACAGAAATACACCACAAGGTGCCTCTCTTATACTGACACACCTACAGTACAAACCCATGCACAATCATGCCTGAAGCATACAGTGGCCTAAAGAGTATACAAGTAAACCACTTTTATTCTTTGAGCCATGTGGTAATTTCTTCTTAATGCATTTTTAATATTTTTATTTGCACTGACAGTTTTAAACTTGTATATAAGTGTCATTAAAAACATCTTGAAACTTTTTTTTTATTAACTACGCTTACAGTGTTCAGTACTTTTCAAACGTCTGTAGCCTACACCGTTTTAATGTTTTATTTTTTTTTCCCACAAATGCACACATTCAATCTTAAAAGTGATTATATTAATATGAATAAATAAATAAAAATGTGATGATCTAAACAGAAACAAAGATGATATGCAGTTTACATATTTCATTTGATAAATTTCACTTTAAAAATATACTTTTCTTGTGAAGATCAAAGCAAATGTGAATCTGATTTGCATGTCACTGTCATTAGATTTGCTTGATCGTCAGCATTCAGATATCTAAATACATTTGCAATATATGCAACATTCAGTTTTTTTTCAAATGTATAACTATTTAACAATTAACTAACATATCAGTAAATCAGTAAACCAGGGGCCGTGCATGAGTGATTCTAGCATGAGTATGAGTATAAGCACACAAGTAAAGGAAGTTACTCTGAATTTAAAAGGGATTTGCCGATACAGATGCTTCAGGCTCTTTGTGTCTTTAAGGTGTATACACCTGCAAACTTACAGTAAATGATCAGAGGTAATTAAATCAGAACCGCTCCCTTCTCACACAAACTCAAAAATGCATTGCTGGTAAACAAAATACACTTTTCTTTTTTCAACAAGGTGGTATTGATAACATATAGCTTTAGTATAAGGTGGAAATGATTACACCAATGTCAAATAATAATAATAATAATTTTCAAATAATAAAAAATATGATTGGACTTTTTAGCTTTTCTGCACATTAATTCTAAAGTTTACACAAGCATAAAAAATAAAAACGGATAAAAAATAATAATAAATAAATGTCAATGTTTTGATCAATTTCAAACAATTAAAAAAGTAAAAAAAAAAATACAGAGGGGCAGTTTCATATTTTTTAATAAATTACGTTATATAATAGCGTTTAATGTGTTTTTTTATGGTGTTATGTTGTTCATTTATTTGGAAACGTTCTCATGAGGTCAAATATGTTTGTCAATGTCAATACAGGTCATTTGATATCACACACACACACACACACACACACGTTTGTTTTTGTGAAAAGTGGGTTCATCCCATAATGAACGTAATGGTTTTTATACTGTACAAACTGTATATTCTATCGCCCTTCACCAACCCTACACCTAACCCTAACCCTCACAGGAAACTTTGTGCATTTCTACTTTCTCAAAAAAACTCATTCTGTATGATTTATAAGCGTTTTGAAAAGTGGGGACATGGGTTATGTCTTCATAACTATAATATAAGTAACTATATTTAGCTATATATAAATATAGTTATAATAACTATATTTATTGTAGCTTTGAGTAAACTTCCTGGTTTCTTCATTGAAACCTGTTGGCTCGTGGCGTCACATCTGCTGTGCACAATATCAGTTCAGAGAAGCCACATTACACGGAAAACAGGGGGAAGATCCAGTCTTTTCTTAATACTGTTGTGTTTCTAAAGGGTCAGAGAATGCAGCTGTCGCACTAGTTTGAATAGTTTGTGCGCAGACATGTGACGTGATGAAAACAGACTTTGGGTGTGTCAGTCATTGTGATTGTTACATTTATCTGCTCTTGAAAGCTCGAGGCTTATCAGAAACATCTTACTAGGACATTAAAGCCGTAATAGGAAGTCCAAGGTATGTTGGGTCATTTCTTTGGTATCCTGAGATCTGATAAGTAAATGAGTGTGTAATATACATCACATAATCTCATACCATTTAATACAACTGATCATTTGTCAAGTAGGAAGCACTAGACCACATTTTCCATCCCTTTTCTAAATCGCTTAGGGTCGCATGATTTTATCTGAATGCTTCTACAGTATTTCTACAATATAGCATCTGGATCAGCTGATTTGGCTGAATTGGCTGATTTATTGAAAAGCTCACAATAAAGGCTCAAAACAAAAAGAATGTTTTTTATTTATTTATTTTTTATATTTATCATATTCACATACTGTACTTCTCCTAAATAATGACCTCACAAATTCATAGGTCATATGTCTTCAAATGAATTCAATAAAAATAAAAGCAGCACATTTATTGTATATTTTTATAATAAATAGAATTGGTCAAAACAAGGTGTGATGTTGGAGGTTGACAGCCAAGTCCTCATTCACTAAAAAAGAAGACAAATAAAAGCACAGTACTTATGACAGCATGAATGCAGAACTCATACTTGAAATAGTGGGACTGTTGCCAACAAAAATGAGCAAACAATTTCAAGCAGCAATGGAAAACAAAACATCCAAAATTCCTGCTTTCTTCATCTACACTGAATTATGCGGAAAGATGCCAGGGAGCATCTCTGTTTATGTATATTCACACCCCTGTTCGCCATGTCAAAGTTCCCTCGAGCTGTGAGACTAATCAAGCACTTTGACATGCCTGACAGTAATTAACACTCAGCTTTTGCACAGTTCTGGCTCATGCACTGCTCTTACGAAACAAAAATACATTCAGACACAATACTATATTTCTATAATGGACATTACTGCTTATAAGTTTCAATGTACGGACCAAATATGGCTATATATCGATAGCCTACATATAAAATATATAGCAATGAAGACAAACTCAATACTTTTATGGCTTGCATGAGTTTACACATGGTTTTACATAAAGCAGAAATTCACATTTCATGTAGGCCTGTTAAAAAATATATAATGCATATAAGAAAAACATATTGAAAAAAGACAATGAAGAGATTTGATTTGATTTGATTTGAAATATTAAGTTTGTAGTCAACACACACATACTGTAAAGACATTTAGCCAATGTGGTAGTTTCTATGAGTTTTGTGTAATTGCTATAAAGTATTTTATATATTTGTTAGTGAACAAATTTGTCAAATAATTAATATTGAACGCATGATAGGTAAAAATTGATGGCCTGAATGCACTGTTAGTCACTTTGGATAAAAGCATCTGCTAAATGCATACATTTATTAAAATTAAAATTTATATTAAACAAGTTCCAAGTTGAAACAATGGCACAGATAACATGTAACCAACACTGACCAAGCTAATAAATGAGAACTTTTAAGGCACAGTCATGGGACACGGAAGTTTTTGTTTTTGTTTTGTTTTTGTTTTTGTTTTGTTTTGTTGCAGGCTTGTTATCATTAGCGTGGACGTGACGTGCATATGATGCTTTACACATGACATTACCAGATCTGCAACTTTCATTGAATTGTAGACAAATGGTGACGAAGATGGCAACAGCGTTTCGTCATCTTCATGCATGATTGCAATCAAATATGATAAGAAATATGATATAGCGTAGCCTAGTGTATTATATATATATATACAAAATAGGATTTTGATAGGATTGGTGAAAATGGCTTCATATATTGTATCAAAATATTTATGTGTTTTGTATTTTTGATGTTTTAAAATTCTGTAAAATATTTTTAAAGAAGAGATTACATCATGAAAAAGGTGGCCTCTGATTGGTGCCTACTCTGTAATTTGCATGGACTTGAATAGAGGTGCCATGTCTTCTTATGCATGACTTGTTCATTGAGTCAGTTGTGTGTCTGAAATCGCTCACTTATTCAATCATATAGTGTATGGCAGTTGAGTTCACTATATCAGGAATGAACAAATAAATAAGTGCTGCTGATGCACAATGGAAAAATACAATCAGACCAAAAAAATAAAAGGTCTATCAAAATATATTTCCATACAAAGCATCCAGAAAGTATTTACAGTGCTCTGCTTTTTCCACATTTTGAGTAACTTATCTCTGAGGTATATTACCATTGATATTGACTTTTTGTAAGCACACCAGGGTGACTAGGAGCATTAAAATTGTCGAGCCATGACTTCCTGTACAACAGGATTATAAATATGTGGAGCACTAATGACAAATTCCCTCAGTCATTCATTATTACATTTACATTTACATTTATTCATTTAGCAGACGCTTTTATCCAAAGAGACTTACAGATGAAGACAGTGGAAGCAATCCAAAAACAACAAAAAGAGCAATGATATATAAGTGCTATAACAAGTCTCAGTCAGGTTAACACAGTGCACATAGCATGGGATTTTAAATAATATAATATAAAGAAAACAGATAGAATAAAAAAAGAATAGAGCAAGCTAGTGTTAGAGGTCTTTACACATACACACACACACACACACACATACAATTGCATAATTAATGAAAAGAAAATAGAATACAAAAAGATTAGAAAGGTAGTTAGATTTTTTTTAAGAATAGAATTAGAATAGTGAGTGTTAAAGTTAGAGGGTCAAATAAAGATGGAAGAGATGTGTTTTAAGCCGATTCTTGAAGATGGCTAAGGACTCAGCTGCTCGGATTGAGTTGGGGAGGTCATTCCACCAGGAGCGAACATTTAATTTAAAAGTCCGTAAAAGTGACTTTGTGCTTCTTTGGGATGGCACAATCAAGCGACGTTCACTTGCAGAACGCAAGCTTCTAGAGGGCACATTAGTCTGAAGTAACAAATTTAGGTAAATGGGTGCAGAGCCAGTGGTAGTTTTGTAGGCAAACATCAATGCCTTGAATTTCGTGCGAGCAGCTATTGGAAGCCAGTGCAAATTGATAAACAGAGGTGTGACGTGTATTCTTTTTGGCTCATTAAAAATGAATCTTGCTGCCGCGTTCTGAATTAATTGTAAAGGTTTGATAGAATTGGCTGGAAGACCTGCCAAGAGAGCATTGCAATAGTCCAGCCTGGACAGAACAAGAGCTTGAACCAGGAGTTGTGCAGCATGTTCAGAAAGAAAGGGCTTGATCTTCTTGATGTTGAATAAAGCAAATCTGCAGGATCGGACAGTTTTAGCAATGTGGTCTGAGAAAGTCAGCTGATCATCAATCATTACTCCAAGGTTTCTGCTTGTTTTTGAAGGTTTGATGTAACTAACTTGATGGTGAAATTGTGATGAAACGATGGGTTTGCTGGAACCACAAGCAGTTCTATCTTGGCAAGGTTGAGTTGAAGGTGATGGTCCATCATCCAGGAAGAAATGTCAGTTAGACAAGCTGAGATGTGAGTAGCTACCGTCGGATCATCAGGATGGGATGAGAGGTAGAGTTGAGTGTCATCAGCATAGCAGTGGTATGAAAAGCCATGTTTCTGAATGACAGAACCTAATGATGCCATGTAGACAGAGAAGAGAAGTTGTCCAAGAACTGAGCCACCCCATTATAAGAGGTAAAACCAAAAAATATAGGTCTGATTTGCAGAACAAGATTGTTGAGCTTCACAAAATAGAAAGTGGCTATTAAAAAAAGAGGTAAAGCATTGAAAATCCCTATTACCACCATTGGAGCAATAATTAAAGGGTTCCAATCAACTAAAGCTGTTACAAATCCACCTGGAAGAGGACATGTGTCTTTATCGTCCTAATACACAGTGAGGAGGAGAGTTTGCTAAAGACTCTCAAAGGATCACAGCTGGAAAGTTGCAAAGATTAGTCGAGACTTGGGGTCAGAAAGCCCCCCTAAAAAAAAAAAAAAAATAGAAATCAAATGCAAAATAGGATTTTGTAATTTGTATTTGATAGGATTAGTGAAAATGGCTTTGTATATTGTATCAAAATACTTAAGTGTTTTGTCTTTTTGTTGTTTTAAAATACCTCTGATTGGTACCTACTCTGTAGTTTGCATGGACTTGAATACAGGTGCCATGTCTTCTTATGCATGACTTGTTCATTGAGTCAGTGTTGCCGATGCAAAGTAGGCCCTTCAATACCAAACACCAAGTAACTAAATTAGGATACATGTATGAGTCATTCGCAAACTGTTAAACATTAAACAGTTGGTTGCTTTAAATCTAACTTTTATCTTGGAGATCAGAGTTGCATTTGACTGGTTGCATTTATCAGATTTACTGCATGTACTGTTGCTATAATAACATTGTTCACTTAATCAACTGAGTAGTCGGTGTAATGGTGAAGGTATAGATCAGATAGGCAAGCGGATCAAAGGTTTGTGAAGAAATGTTTCCTTGTAAAAGTTTTTTTTTTTATTTATAAAAAAATACCATCATTTATTTTGATACATGCTGTGGCTACTGTACTTTTTAATTTATTTTGATACACTTAAAAATAAGGTATTTGGCATTTTATTTTAAAATGCATTTTGATGTATCTTTGCCCATACACCATTATAATACAATGACAGTGTTAATAGGCTACAATAAGGGTCTGTAGGGATTAAAGTGAGAAATATTTTGTGACTAGGAGCGTGAAATTGTCCAGCCATGACTTCCTGTAGACCAGGATTATAAATATGTGGAACACTAATGCCAAATTCCCTTAATCATTCATTACAAGAGGTAAAACCAAAGAATATAGTTCTGATTTGCAGAACAAGATTGTTGAGCTTCACAAAATAGAAAGTGGCTATAAGAAAAGAGCTAAAGCATTGAAAATCCCCATTTCCACCATCGGAGCAGTAATTAAAGGGTTCCAATCAACTAAAGCTGTTACAAATCCACCTGGAAGAGTACATGTGTCTTTATCGTCCTAATACACAGTGAGGAGGAGAGTTTGCTAAAGACTCTCAAAGGATCACAGCTGGAAAATTTTAGTTTTATTGAGAAAATTTTATTGAGAGTTTAGTCGAGGTCAGAAAGCCTAAAAAATAAATCAATGAGCTCCTACATCACCACATGTTGTTCGGATAGGTTTAACAGAAAATTACCCTTACTCATCCAAAAACAAACTCTAGCTGACCTGAGCCCTATAGAAAATGAGTGGGGTGAACTGAAGAGAAGAAGCACCAACATGGAGCTGTGAATCTGACGGATCTGTAGAGATTCTGCATGAAGGAATGGTCTCTGATCTCTTTTCAGGTGTTCTCTAAACTCTTCAGGCATTATAGGAGAAAACTCAGAGCTGTTATCTTGGGAAATTGACATTGCAATAATTGGGTGGCAATAATTGCGGCCAGCATGAACTAAAGAAAGCATTTATTTCATAATGAGATTTCCCCCCACTTTCAATTGTTTTGCTTCAATGAAAGTTTAGAATTTTGTGAATTTTTTTTTATTTTTTTATGAAAGATCAAAAGGATAAACAATGCAGATATATATTTTACAGCCACCTTTGCTCATATTCACCAAGGTTACGAATAACAGTGGAGGACACATACATACATATATACATACATACGCGGCTCTCTGCGTGTGCACCGAACACAGCGCACGAGTAACCAGCTACTCAATATAGCTTTTCCCCATCTTGTGTTTGAAAGCTTAAAACTCTTTTTAATATTTAAATTGACAAGTGGCAAGGCTTAATAACACATGAAAATTTTAAGCTTTCGTAACCACAAGCAGCAGTGGCCTGTCAAAGGTCCTGAGCATCTTTTTAGGCTGGCTTCAGCCAGACGGTTGAGATCGCCGAGGGCCCCCCCTCAAACGTGGGCCCCTATAATCGTCACCACTTTTCACCCCACTAGCGACGACCCTGGCTCAACATCACCACAGTGTTACTAAAGAGTACAGTGACTTTTACCTTCAGTAAAAAAAAATTACCTCAGGTAATGATACCACTGTGCAAATAGACTTAAATATGTAAATATGGCATCATTTCCAGTTTTAAATTTGTTTTCTATGCTATTTCAAGTATGGTGGCACTTGAAGAAGGATTCAGTTGCTTTTTAAATGGTGGGACAAGTTTGTGGCCAACCTCAAATGTTTTCTGCATACATCAACACATGTTATTCAGATCCAAAAGATGGTTGAAAGCACTTGTTAGAGGCTTGAAACTTTTGTTAGCTTTTGGTAAGTGCCTATCACCAATAGAATCCAAACGGAATTTAATTAATAAATCATTCACACACATGACAACAGAGAAGTTTTCATGCCCCCCACTGGTGTAGATTTACTGAGATTTATTTTCCTGTGCAAATTGGTCATTAATATTACAGACACCCTGTGGCAAAATTACATTGCTTTATCTAAGCTTGCAAAGCTAATCCCGTCCGAATAGGGCTTTAGAAAATGGCAAGTTTGTTGGTACCAAATGGGCTTGTCTGTGCTTTTCAGAAATCTTTCACACACAGCCATATCTAGGGTTTACAATGAATGTTCTGGGGGAAAAAAAATAATAATAAAGAAAATATTTAGTGAGTGGGAGTGTCATGTTGATTGCATAGGGTAGAGGAGAATGGCCAGGCTACTTTGATCTGATAGAAAGACAATAACTCAAAAAAAAAAAAAAAATATCATTACAACCAAAGTAGGCAGAAGAGCATGTCTAAATTTACAACATGTTAAATCTTGAAGCAGATGGGCTCCAGTAGCAGAAGACCACATCAGGTGCCACTTCTGTCAGCTAAGAACAGGAAACTGAGGCTACTATTCACACTGGATCACCAGAACTGTTCAGCCTTTTTTCTTCTGTGGGACAAATAAGAGGATATGTTTGACTTTCATTGGTTTAATTATCAGATTTGGAACAACATGAGAGTGAGTAAATGTGACACATGTAGATTGCAGCATGTAGATAAAATAGTAGTCAGTCAGGGATCCAGACCACAGTCAGAATTATGTCCCAGCAGCAGCCCATCCTTAGTAGTGGGAGTATGGGAGGGCTCTTCATCCATTCCCTTCTACTCCACTAATAGTTCTTCGGTAGCACATGTAGCTGGCACATACACCTGGTCAGACTCTCCAAAAGGCTTGTGCTCTGGGGAGATGGTTTTGTTCTGTCCTTTTCTTAGATGTTGGCTTGTGCATTGCAGCACATTTCAAGCCCTACATCTGTGGTGGGCTCAGACATCATGCCTTTGCAGCAGGAGGGATGTTGTGATGTCCGCGGCGACGCAAATCCTGTAATTCTGCAAACAGCAGCGTACGTGATAACATCAGTCAGCTCGCCTTGACTACTGCAATATTCCTTACTGTATATTTACAATAAAACGAAATAAGATATAAAATACCACTGCCTCCGTTTGTTTTCATTTAAAAGGGGGGGTGAAATGCTATTTCATTCATACTGAGTTTTTTACACTGTTAAAGAGTTGGATTCCCATGCTAAACATGGACAAAGTTTCAAAAATTAAGTTGTACGTTTGAAGGAGTATTTCTGTTCCAAAAATACCTCTTCCGGTTTGTCACAAGTTTCGGAAAGTTTTTTTCGAGTATGGCTCTGTGTGACGTTAGATGGAGCGGAATTTCCTTATATGGGTCCTAAGGACACCTGCCGGAAGAGCGCGCGCTCACGTATAGCAGAGCACTGAGAGCACAACAGACTTCACTGATCAGAGCGAGAGCGTCGCGAAATGTCACAAAAGAAGTGTGTTTTTGGTTGCCAGGGCAAGACAACCCTGCACAGATTACCAAAAAAAACAGCATTAAGGGACCAGTGGATGGAGTTTATTTTTACAGAGCATCAACGGAGTTGTGCAAGTGTTTGTGTTTGTTCCCTGCTTTTCGAAGATGCTTGTTTTACAAACAAGGCCCAGTTTGACGACGGATTTGCACATCGTTTATTTCTTAAGGATAATGCAGTCCCAACGAAAAAGGGTCAGGATCGTGTGTTGGAACCGCATGCGGTGAGTAAAACTGCTTCAAATATCTCTGTGTTGTTAACTTAGCTATCGGCGTGTAAGCACATCAAGTAAACAACATGCGATGTTGTCATCAAACTGCACTTTCCACATGTACAGCTTAAAAAAAAAAAAAAAAAAAAAAAAAAAAAAAAAGATCTTAGAACTTAGTCATTTTCCTAAACCACTAAGCAAATATATACAGTTTCAGTACAAACCACATAGAGACGTTGTTGCTGATGCTGCTCTTGTTAAATTTCAGCCTCTGGATCTGATTCTGGATCATAAATATACGGCTGAATCTGACTGTTAACCATGGTTTGTTTTGGATGATGGTTTTTTCCTCACGGTAATGTCACAGCTTCCAAACGCTCTCAACGCAAAAGCCTACTGGCGCTCGTGATTCTTTAGCTCCGCCCACACGTCACGCCCCCAGCCGCTCGTGTTTTTCTGGGAAAAAAAGGTACAGACTATCTTTCTCTTATAAATATAATAAAACTAAAGACTTTTAGGAGTTATGAAGGATGCAGTACTACTCTATAGGTACTCAAGATTAACAGGATATTGAGTGAACCCCCCCCCCCTTTAAAGAGCATTAAACATTTCAGAATATCAAGGGTTACTAGTTAAATCTTGAAATTTATCTTCAATGTCCGGCATTGTATACACCACACTGTATACACCAGAGGGACGAAAAATAAAATAAAATGAGATCTCTTAAAAAGAGAATCTATTAAGTTCCGCATTGGTTACAAAATATTATTACGTACCTATAAGGCCCTTCATGATATAACTGAATGATTCTTGATCACTTAATGATACC